>NC_091160.1:35147894-35178498 GCF_040958095.1 Procambarus clarkii | reverse complement strand
TGGCACGGTGACTGTGCAGTAACACCTGACTGTGGCACGGTGACTGTGCAGTGACACCTGACTGTGGCACGGTGACTGTGCAGTAACACCTGACTGTAGCACGGTGACTGTACAATGACACCTGACTGTGGCACGGTGACTGTCACGTATTGATTGACACGTTCCACGGCCACTCACAGCTCCAGAAATATCGTGCTCGCGTTTGCAATTTGAGGGCCATTAGCGTGTTGACTAGCCACAACCGCCAGCAGTAATCTACAACGGTGACACCTTGTAAGATCTGGTCACTCACGCACTCACACACACGCCCGAAGGGGGGGGAGGAGGGAGATATTGCGTGCGTGTTCAGATTGTAATGATTGGCGAGCGCTGCGGCCAATCAGGGTGCCGGGAGAGGCGATTTTGTAGACTTCTCATGACAATTGAGACGACCAATGACAGACCGGGAAACCACAGGAACGTTAAGAATGCCTATACGGCTGCTATTTATCACCTTGTGGTTTCAGTGGATAATGCGGCGTAACTTAAGAACGCGGGTTCGAGTCCGCCGTTGTGCTCCAATAATGTTTATCGTGTATAAGTTTGTCTAACCTGCGCTTGACACAATCGAGGGATCCCCCACGTATGTTGGCTCGTAATTCTTCCATATATATCAACAATAATGTTTCTAAATCAATCCGGGTCTTTCCTGAATTTAAATTTATTCACTTTACATTTATTTGTAAAGTGTTGTATTTTGTGAGAGTGAGGAAAGACCTGGGTAAATACAGGGAAGAAATCACAGGGAATACAATAGATGCAGGATCCCTGCAGGGTTTCAAGCGTAGGCGAGACACACATTATATATATATATATATATATATATATATATATATATATATATATATATATATATATATATATATATATATATATATATATATATATGGGCCAATAGGCCTCCTGCGGCTTTATTTATACTTATTTTGTGGTGATCGGAAAAGTTAGCAGCATTACTGGAACTGAAACATTTGGGTTACGCCGGCCAGCCCCGTCTATTAATCTATTAATCTAATCAATTAATCTATTAATCTAATCAATTAATCTATTAATCTATTTACGTTGAATAGTTCCCCCCACCCCCCCCACCCCCACCTGGTGACAATTTACTATAGCATTCTGATTTTGGTTCCGCCTGACCTAGTTCACACACACAGTTACTTGTGAGTGGCTCTCTGAGGCTCTCAAGTCTTCCTTAACTGCTTGTTCGGGGCAAGGCTGCTAGAGAGGGGGTTGTTTGATGGCTCTCTATCCAGTCCGTCACTTTGGCTTGGCCACAATGTCCAAAAATGGTGGTTATCTTATCTTGAGGTTATCTTGAGATGATTTCGGGTCTTTTTAGTGTCCCCACGGCCCGGTCCTCGACCAGGCCTCCACCCCCAGGAAGCAGCCCGTGACAACTGACTAACTCCCAGGTACCTATTTTACTGCTAGGTAACTAGGTTGGTGAACTAAACAAGTGCCAACCTTTTTTTAAGTAACTTAACTTAACTTAACCTAACCTAACTTAATCTAACCGACCACGCACGGAAAATTTGGTTGTTTGGGAGCGTGTGTGGTTATAGTACATCATATTCTGTGCGTTTGGGGGGGGGGGGCGATTTTAGCGTCCCTGGTGGTGAGGTGTTGGACGGTCGGGCGACGGTCTCGCTTCATGCAGGTCGGCGTTCAATCCCCCGACCGTCCAAGTGATTGGGCATAATTCCTTCCCTCCGTCCCATCCCAAATCCTTATCCTGACCCATTCCAAGTGCTATATAGTCGAAATGGCTTGGCGCTTTCCCCCCCCCCCTGATAATTCCCTTCCCCTGGGTGTGGCAGAGGGTACGTTACCCTGAGGGCATGGTGGTACGTCACGAGGGTACAGGGTGGTGCTACAGTCCTGGTGGTGGGTACAGGATCAACCGGGCTGTGGTGGGTACGTGGGCCTGCGGGCCGCTCCAAGCAACAGCCTGGTGGACCAAACTCTCACAAGTCGAGCCTGGCCTCGGGCCGGGCTTGGGGAGTAGAAGAACTCCCAGAACCCCATCAACCAGGTATCAGGTATGCTACGGGTACTCAACCTATTTGTACTCACCAATTTGTGTCTGCAAGATCGAGCATTGACTCTTGGATCCCGCCTTTCGAGCCATCGGTTGTTTACAGCAATGACTCCTGTCCCATTTCCCTATCATACCTAGTTTTAAAATTATGAATAGTATTTGCTTCCACAACCTGTTCCTGAAGTGCATTCCATTTTCCCACTACTCTCACGCTAAAAGAAAACTTCCTAACATCTCTGTGACTCATCTGAGTTTCAAGCTTCCATCCATGTCCTCTCGTTCTGTTACTATTCCGTGTGAACATTTCGTCTATGTCCACTCTGTCAATCCCCCTGAGTATTTTATACGTTCCTATCATATCCCCCCCTCTCCCTTCTTTCTAGTGTCGTAAGGCACAGTTCCCTCAGACGCTCCTCAGACATGTGTGTGTGTGTGTGTGTGTGCGCGTGTGTGTGTGTGTCCAGATAAGTTGCCTTGGAACGAACAAGAGAGTGAAATCTTTGCATATACACGTGTTCAAGAGTGGAAGGTCAAGAGAGCAAACCATGAAGGTATACAACTTGAGAGTCGCACCCTATCTCAAGAACGACGAAGAAGTTTAGGTAGAGAAATAGAAACGATTGAACTCAAGCTACAAGAATCATACAAAACCCAGGAGACACAAAGAGAGCAAAGGGCCATCGGTGAAATGGAAGAGAAATCAGAAATATTTTTTCTCCTACGCCAGGTAACTTACTGTGAGGTACCTAAAGTGACGGCATGAGGGATTAGAGATATATGGAAGGAAGTGAGGGTGACGGGAAGTGCAGGGGGCGACGTCCCCTTTCTCTGTCTCAAGATGTATCTTGCGAGAATCACTGGGGGGGGGGGTGACTCAGGTGTATATACCTTGCAGTCTACCTGGGGTATATATGTATACCTGGAATGGGTTCTGGGAGTATTACTCCCCAAGCCAGAGGCCAGATTCACGAAGCCTGTTCATCTTTCCTCAATCTTTGGCGGCTTTGGTTACATTTATTAAACAGTTTACAAGCAGGAAAACTTGCCAATCAACTGTTGTTATTGTTATAAACAGCCTCCTGGTGCTTCGGAGCTCATTAACTGTTTAATAATTGTAAACAAAGCCGCCAAAGATTGAGAAAAGATGGACAGGTTCGTAAGTGCTCGCGTAACTGCTTCGTGAATCTGGCTGGAACCAGGCTTGGCTTTCAGTACCTTGGTCCAAAAGGATGTTGCTTGGAGTGGCCCACAACAACTTAGTTGGTCCGGCAGCTTGGCTACACAAGTGGTACACAATTCCTCAAACACACACACACACACACACACACACACACACACACACAGACCAAAGAGCCAGAGCTCAACCCCCGCAAACACAACTAGATGAGAACAACTAGGTGAGTACACACACACACACACCCCAAAGAGCCAGAGCTCAACCCCTGCAAACACAACTAGATGAGTACAACTAGGTGAGTACACACACACACACACACACACCCACACACACACACACCAAAGAGCCAGAGCTCAACCCCCGCAAACACAACTAGGTGAGTACAACTAGGTGAGTACACATACACACACACACACACACACACCAGCAAACACAACAAATATTGTTGCTGGATCCGCCAGATTGTCAGGGCTTGGTAAAGCCTGCAGGGTGCTAACACAAATAGCCTCAATGACCAGGCAATCATCTGGGAAGCTTGGCTCGAGGCCAGGTTGGGAGACTAGACCTCTCAAACACAATTGATAAAGTGACAAGGGATACCTGCCTCTGTGTCTCTCTTATCAAGAGACACAGACGCCAAATGGAGCCGGTTGGCCGAGCGGACAGCACGCTGGACTTATATGATCCTGTGGTCCCGGATTCGATCCCGGGCGCCGGCAAGAAACAATGGGCAGAGTTTCTTTCACCCTAGAAACAGCTTTACTGTTACCAAGCAGTAAAATAGGGACCTGGGTGTTAGTCAGCTGTCACGGGGTGCTTCCTGGGGGTGGAGGCCTGGTCGAGGAGGACCGGGCCGCGGGGAGGTTACCTTGAGGTGTTTCCGGGGCTTAGTGTCCCCGCGGCCCGGTCGTCGACCAGACCTCCTGGTTGCTGGACTGATCAACCAGGCTGTTAGACGCGGCTGCTCGCAGCCTGACGTATGAGTCACAGCCTGGTTGATCAGGGACACTAAAGCCCCGAAATCATCTCAAGATAACCTCAAGATAACCCTTTGTGTGGCCGTCTAATAACCTTTGTTTTCCCTTAGTACAAGACACATATTCATTCTCTGGAAACTTTAAATAAAATCTCCGGGAAGAACGTTCAGGCTTCATAAGCCGGCTCGGATTTACTCTCTATAAATATCAAAGATTTTTGTCTACGTTAAACTTTTGGGAGTTGGAGAGTTGATGCCACGGGGGGAAGTTTGGGAGTTTTCACTTGTAAATGGTCTTCTTGAATTTATGATAATGATTTTGGAATGTGTATGCAGTTCTTATAGACACAGACACACACACACACACACACACACACACACACACACACACACACACACACACACACACACACACACACACACACACACACAATCCTGTTGATTGACGGTTGAGAGGCGGGACCAAAGAGCCAGAGCTCAACCCCCGCAAGCACAACTAAGTGAGCACACACACAATTTAGGGGGTTGGTGGCTGAGTGGACATCACTCTAGACTCATGGATCTAGGGACCGGGGTTCGATCCCCGGCGCCGGCGGAAAAACAAATAGGCAGAGTTTCTTTCACCCTGATGCCCCTGTTACCTAGCAGTAAATAGGTACCTGGGAGTTAGACAGCTGCTACGGGCTGCTTCCTGGGGGGGGGGAGTGTGTTAGAGAGATATATATGTAGTAGATATAATAGAGGAAAAATAGATTGTTTACAAAGGCGGGGTCCAAGAGCTAATAGCTATTCTGCAGATACAAATAGTAAATACACACACACACATAAACACTCTCTCTCTCTGTCTCTTTCTCTCTCTCACTCTCTCTCTCTCTCTCTCTCTCTCTCTCTCTCTCTCTCTCTCTCTCTCTCTCTCTCTCTCTCTCTCTCTCTCTCTCTCTCACTCTCTCTCTCTCTCTCTCTCTCTGTCTCTTTCTCTCACACTCTCTCTCTGTCTCTTTCTCTCACTCTCTCTCTCCCTCTCTTCTTCACTCTCTCTGTCTCTCTCTGTCTCTCTCTCTCTCTGTCTCTCTCTCTCACTCACTCTCTCTCTCTGTCTCTCCCTCTCTTCTTCACTCTCTCTCTCTGTCTCTCTCTCTCTCTCTCTCTCTCTCTCTCTCCCTCTCTCTCTCTCTCTCTCTCTGTCTCTCTCTCTCTCTCTCTCTCTCTCTCTCTCTCTCTCTCTCTCTCTCTCCCTCCCTCCCTCCCTCCCTCTCCCTCTCCCTCACCACGGGAGGGGAGTCTCCAGGCCAGCTCAATAACCAGCGTCAACAAAGTGCTCGATGAGAAAAATATGCAATAAAAGTAATTGGATTACCTGGAAAGCCGGGGCCGGTGAGCTAATGCTCGACCCTTGCACGCACATCCACGTGATTACACGCACGCAAGAAACACGTCGTCTCTGAGTGCACATGTGTGTGTGTGTATGTGTGTGTGTGTGTGAGGTGTGTGTGTGTGTCCGTGTGTGTGTGTGTGTACTCACCTAGTTGTGTTTGCGGGGGTTGAGCTCTGGCTCTTTGGTCCCGCCTCTCAACCGTCAATCAACAGGTGTACAGATTCCTGAGCCTATCGGGCTCTGTCATATCTACACTTGAAACTGTGTATGGAGTCAGCCTCCACCACATCACCCCCTAATGCATTCCATTTGTCAACCACTCTGACACTAAAAAAGTTCTTTCTAATATCTCTGTGGCTCATTTGGGCACTCAGTTTCTACCTGTGTCCCCTTGTGCGTGTTCCCCTTGTGTTAAATAGACTGTCTTTATCTACCCTATCAATCCCCTTCAGAATCTTGAATGTGGTGATCATGTCCCCCCTAACTCTTGTGTCTTCCAGCGAAGTGAGGTTTAATTCCCGTAGTCTCTCCTCGTAGCTCATACCCCTCAGCTCGGGTACTAGTCTGGTGGCAAACCTTTGAACCTTTTCCAGTTTAGTCTTATCCTTGACTAGATATGGACTCCATGTTGGGGCTGCATACTCCAGGATTGGCCTGACATATGTGGTATACAAAGTTCTGAATGATTCTTTACACAAGTTTCTGAATGCCGTTCGTATGTTGGCCAGCCTGGCATATGCCGCTGATGTTATCCGCTTGATATGTGCTGCAGGAGACAGGTCTGGCGTGATATCAACCCCAAAGTCTTTTTCCTTCTCTGACTCCTGAAGAATTTCCTCTCCCAGATGATACCTTGTATCTGGCCTCCTGCTCCCTACACCTATCTTCATTACATTACATTTGGTTGGGTTAAACTCTAACAACCATTTGTTCGACCATTCCTTCAGCTTGTCTAGGTCTTCTTGAAGTCTCAAACAGTCCTCTTCTGTTTTAATCCTTCTCATAATTTTAGCATCGTCCGCAAACATTGAGAGAAATGAATCGATACCCTCCGGGAGATCATTTACATATATCAGAAACAAGATAGGACCGAGTACAGAGCCCTGTGGGACTCCACTGGTGACTTCACGCCAATCTGAGGTCTCACCCCTCACCGTAACTCTCTGCTTCCTATTGCTTAGGTACTCCCTTATCCACTGGAGCACACACCACTGTGTGTGTGTGTGTGTGTGTGTGTGTGTGTGTGTGTGTGTGTGTGTGTGTGTGTGTGTGTGTGTGTGAGGTGTGTGTGTGTGTGAGGTGTGTGTGTGTGTGAGGTGTGTGTGTGAGGTGTGTGTGTGTGTGTGTGTGTGTGTGTGTGTGTGTGTGTGTGTGTGTGTGTGTGTGTGTGTGTGTGTGTGTGTGTGTGTGTGACCTAAATGTAGTTACAGGATGAGAGCTACACTAATGGTGTCCCGTCTTCCCACGACTCTTTAGACAGTTAACAAACGCATGTATACATATGTATATACACACATGTTTATTGGAATACACACGCGGATAGTGTATGTCCTTATATTAATGGTAGTAGGTATTATGTATACACCTTTAATGACCCCATTTGCATAGACCCAGATCTCGCCTTGGTTGAGGCGGATAGTGGGAGTTTAATGGATCACAGGATCTGATCCGCTAGAGGAGACGAGAGCTCGAGGGGAGGGGGGGGGTGTCAGGTGTCAGAGGCAAGTGATGTGGTGTCATACAGGTGTGTCACGTATGGTGTGTGTGTATGGTGGGAAGGAGAGTGTGGGAAGAATGCTCCCCAGAGGCAGGTCTGGGTGTTTACAAGAATGTGTTGTTGTGTGTGTGTGGGTGTGTGTGTGTGTGTGTGTGTGTGTGTGTGTGTGTGTGTGGCTCTCTGTGCGTGCGTGTGGGGGGCTCTGTGGGCACTTCCTGTGTTAACTGGGGGCCCACGCTGCCATGGGAGGTGTCAAGTGATGGCTGGGGGTGTCAAGTGGTGGCAGGGGGTGCCAAGAGAGGCCTCGTGGTGTCAAGTGGTGGCAGGGGGTGCCAAGAGAAGCCTGGTGGTGTCAAGTGGTGGCAGGGGGTGCCAAGAGAAGCCTGGTGGTGTCAAGTGGTGGCAGGGGGTGCCAAGAGAGGCCTGGTGGTGTCAAGTGGTGGCAGGGGGTGCCAAGAGAAGCCTGGTGGTGTCAAGTGGTGGCAGGGGGTGCCAAGAGAAGCCTGGTGGTGTCAAGTGGTGGCAAGAGAGCCAACGTGGTGCCAGACTATGGAACAAACGTGCCCAATGGCTTCAACAGTTCCATTCTCTGCCCGGCATTCTATTCTTTCTTCGCCTCTACGCGCATGGGCCCCGGTTCGACTCCCGGCTGAGACAGAAACAATTTGGCTTGCTTCTTTCACCTGATGGCCTCGTTTCGCCTAGCAGTAAATAGGTACCTTTGAGATAGACAGCTGTTGTGGGTTGCATCACCTGAGGGCGCCTGACAGCTGGGTGGACAGCGCTTCGGATTCGTAGTCCTGAGGATCCGGGTTCGATCCCCGGTGCAGGCGAAGACAAATGGGCAAAATGTTTCGTTCATCCTGATGCCCCCTGTTACCTAGCAGTAAAATAGGTATCTGGGAGTTAGACAGCTGCTACGGGCTGCTTCCTGGGGGTGGAGGCCTGGTCGAGGACTGGGCCGCGGGGACACTAAAGCCCCGAAATCATCTCAAGATAACCTGTCAGTGATTATCTATCAGTCACTACAGTGTGTGTGTGTGTGTGTGTGTGTGTGTGTGTGTGTGTGTGTGTGTGTGTGTATGTATGTGTGTGTGTGTGTGTGTGTGTGTGTGTGTGTGTGTGTGTGTGTGTGTGTATGTGTGTGTGTGTGTGTGTGTGAGCGTGTTATACACCTCACGTGGGGAGTGTAGCACAACATACACACACACACTGGCACGCATATACACCGCCACGCATGTAGGCGTGATATCTAAGAGAGCATAGAGAATACAGAAGGCTTGGCTGAGTGATATTGGTGCCGACACGGACGCCATTATACCTGGGAGATACAGACTCTTGCTATCACCTGTCTCTCCTGGTGTGGTGGAGCCTCTCCCACACTCCACACACACAGACAGACAGACAGAGAGAGAGCGCTGCCCAATACTGTCACTATGGCGGTGTGTCCACTCACAGGATGAGTGGCGCTGCCCAATACTGTCACTATGGCGGTGTGTCCACTCACAGGATGAGTGGCGCTGCCCAATACTGTCACTATGGTGGTGTGTCCACTCACAGGATGAGTGGCGCTGCCCAATACTGTCACTATGGTGGTGTGTCCACTCACAGGATGAGTGACGCTGCCCAATACTGTCACTATGGCGGTGTGTCCACTCACAGGATGAGTGGCGCTGCCCAATACTGTCACTATGGCGGTGTGTCCACTCACAGGATGAGTGACGCTGCCCAATACTGTCACTATGGTGGTGTGTCCACTCACAGGATGAGTGGCGCTGCCCAATACTGTCACTATGGTGGTGTGTCCACTCACAGGATGAGTGACGCTGCCCAATACTGTCACTATGGCGGTGTGTCCACTCACAAGATGAGTGACGCTGCCCAATACTGTCACTATGGCGGTGTGTCCACTCTCAGGATGAGTGGCGCTGCCCAATACTGTCACTATGGCGGTGTGTCCACTCACAGGATGAGTGGCGCTGCCCAATACCGTCACTATGGCGGTGTGTCCACTCACAGGATGAGTGACGCTGCCCAATACTGTCACTATGGTGGTGTGTCCACTCACAGGATGAGTAACGCTGCCCAATACTGTCACTATGGCGGTGTGTCCACTCACAGGATGAGTGACGCTGCCCAATACACTCGTCTTTCTGGCGAAATATACATTTAATATGAAAACGAAATATCGCTCAGTATTGCGAGTGCGACAAAAGGTAGATTAGTGAATAAAAGGAATTAGAGGCATTTGAATCTGAATCGACGGACATGAGTCATTGCCTTAAACAGCTGAAAAGGCGGACTCTGGAGCTAACGCCTGACCTAAAAATCCCATTTAGGCGCGAACAGAGACAGGGAGGGCCACGTGCTACTGGTCAGCTGATTAATGTAAACATTGGGGTGATGAGCACCCTCTATCGGCGAGGCTGCGAAGTAAGAATGAGCCATTGTGTACTATTAATTGAACTGGAGTTCTGTCAGTAGTGCCAATGCTGCTCTAAATTTGGTTGGCACCGACTTCTGGCACTGTGCCACATTATATATGGCACATGTGCCACTTCTGGCACTGTGCCACATTATATATGGCACATGTGCCACTTCTGGCACTGTGCCACATTATATATGGCACATGTGCCACTTCTGGCACTGTGCCACATTATATATGGCACATGTGCCACTTCTGGCACTGTGCCACATTATATATGGCACATGTGCCACTTCTGGCACTGTGCCACATTATATATGGCACATGTGCCACTTCTGGCACTGTGCCACATTATATATGGCACATGTGCCACTTCTGGCACTGTGCCACATTATATATGGCACATGTGCCACTTCTGGCACTGTGCCACATTATATATGGCACATGTGCCACTTCTGGCACTGTGCCACATTATATATGGCACATGTGCCACTTCTCGCACTGTGCCACATTATATATGGCACATGTGCCACTTCTCGCACTGTGCCACATTATATATGGCACATGTGCCACTTCTCGCACTGTGCCACATTATATATGGCACATGTGCCACTTCTGGCACTGTGCCACATTATATATATTGAGTGTAATGTTTGCGTGTCCCAACCCTGGAAACACAGACCGAAACTGTCTCTATTTTCCGCTTGTTACAACTTGTAATAAAGTTGTTACATCTTGGCTTAACGTGTTTATGACGTATTAGAACGTTGTTACAACTTGCTATATTGGTTGTTATAACTGGTTATCTTGAGGTTATCTTGAGATGATTTCGGGGCTTTAGTGTCCCCGCGGCCCGGTCCTCGACCAGGCCTCCACCCCTAGGAAGCAGCCCGTGACAGCTGACTAACTCCCAGGTACCTATTTACTGCTAGGTAACAGGGGCATTCAGGGTGAAAGAAACATTGCCCATTTGTTTCTGCCTCGTGCGGGAATCGAACCCGCGCCACAGAATTACGAGTCCTGCGCGCTATCCACCAGGCTACGAGGCCCCCCAACCAGGCTACGAGGCCCCCCTCGTAGGGGGTCCTCGTAGGGTTAGGAGGTGTTACCCTGGAAACACAAACCGTAACTGTCTCTATTTCCCGCTTGTTACAACTTGTAATAAAGTTGTTACATCTTGGCTTAACGTGTTTATGACGTATTAGAACGTTGTTACAACTTGCTATATTGGTTGTTATAACTGGTTAGGTGTTAAAACTTGTTCGAACGTTGTACCAACGTCGTAGTTTCGGTGTGTGTTTGGTGGGTAAAACTTGTTCGAACGTTGTACCAACGTCGTAGTTTCGGTGTGTGTTTGGTGGGTAAAACTTGTTCGAACGTTGTACCAACGTCGTAGTTTCGGTGTGTGTTTGGTGGGTAAAACTTGTTCGAACGTTGTACCAACGTCGTAGTTTCGGTGTGTGTTTGGTGGGTAAAACTTGTTCGAACGTTGTACCAACGTCGTAGTTTCGGTGTGTGTTCGGCGTGAAAGCATTTTGCTTTACGGGACAATATCGGCGTCTCTCTACATCACACACAGAGGTGTAAAAGACTTGTCAGTGTAGGTCGCACTAGTCTGTAAAAGTTAATGGAAATATTATGTAAATGTTCGGTGGAGTTAGGGGTTGGGAGCCTATAGTGGGATTTTGGATTTTTTAAATTTTTTGAATTTACATTTGGTTGGTGGGTTGGTGTACTTACCTAGTCGTGCTGGCGGAGGTGTTGAACTTCAGCGCTTGGTTTCTGCCTTTCATCTTTTATGTAATGCTCCTACTCGTTGATATTTCTTTAATTAGTGATTTAATTGCATAATTGAGTCACTGCCTAATTAGAAGCGGTTAATGGAGCTATTTTTTCCCTATCTGTGGGGCTCCATCTTTATCCTCTTATCAATCTCTCTCTCCCTCACACCCTCCCTTGACCTGACAAAAATGAATACCCGGAAGGACAATTTATTGACCTTTGAAAGGCCTTTAACATAGTTAACTATAATAACATTATCCTTTAGTTGCATTATTATGCTGTGAGAGGTCACTCCGGTGGATGCTGGTCAACCAGGTATGCTGGTTGGTTGCTGGTCAACCAGGTATGCTGGTTGGTTGCTGCCCAACCTGGTTTATCAACCAGGTATCAACCAGGTAACCATATCCTATCTCAGTGAAGGCACTGGGAGTACTCACCTTCCCTCACCCACAACAACCTGGCTGACCAGTCCAGCAACCAGGAGGCCTGGTCGACGACCGGGCCGCGGGGACGCTAAGCCCCGGGAAACACCTCAAGGTTACACGGGCGTCTCACTGGATAGTATGCCTTCTCCGCTCTATTTTTTATCGTACGAATCATTACTTACTACCTTTGTTTTTCACACAGTAAGCCAGACACCTTTTGACAAGACGGTAACTGGCGGACACACTGTTCCCCTGACTGTTGACACACTCGCCAGTCAACCCGTCCTCAACTCCAAGTCCATTCCATCCAGCGGTCGACCCCACAGATGCATTCATAAATTTTAACATGCTGTTCATTTAAAACGGGAATTTTCTCACATATAAATTAATGTTATATTATATTAGCATATTGTGCATATATATATATATAGGTATAGGTTAGGTGTTTAGGTTCTGTTGGCAATTATTTGTATTTGTAGTACGTGGGTGAAGCATTTACAGCGTTGTGGTTCGAACACAAGTCGTCAGTGAAGCACTTGTTCCGGAAGTGTTCGAATGAAATTAGTTGTGAGTCGTGTGTAAACAGTTTTTCACTCATAAACAGGGGGGGTTGGCGGGTGGATGGAATCACTTTTGGGTCTTTGTTTGGAGGACGGGCTGTTTACAGCGTTGTGGTTCGAACACAAGTCGTCAGTGAAGCACTTGTTCCGGAAGTGTTCGAATGAAATTAGTTGTGAGTCGTGTGTAAACCGTTTTTCACTCATAAACAGGGGGGGTTGGCGGGTGGATGGAATCACTTTTGGATCTTTGTTTGGAGGACGGGCTGGTGCTGTAATGTGTCAGCGGCCTCATTCGAAATGTTTGCTGTTATTTGTTTGCAATTCTCTGTTATTACAACCAGTATTTATACCACTATAGCCACACACAATGTTATGACCATACGTCCATACAACCATCTACCAGCACCAGTGATCACCGCACCTAACTTAATTACCCTTCACGTACCATCTTTACCACCTACCACCACTACCAACACTACCACCACACCACCTACCAACACTACCACCACACCACCTACCACCACTACCACCACACCACCTACCACCACTACCAACACTACCACCACACCACCTACCAACACTACCACAATCCACCTACCTCCACTACCAACACTACCACCACACCACCTACCAACACTACCACAATCCACCTACCACCACTACCAACACTACCACCACACCACCTACCACTACCAACACTACCACCACACTACCTACCACCACAACACCACCTACCACCACAACACCACCTACCACCACACTACCTACCACCACACTACCTACCACCACACCACCTACCACCACTACCACAATCCACCTACCACCACACCACCAACCACAACACCACCTACCACCACACCACCTACCACCACCTACCACCACACTACCTACCACCACACCACCTACCACCACACTACCTACCACCACCACACCACCTACCACCACCTACCACCACACTACCTACCACCACACCACCTACCACCACACTACCTACCACCACAACACCACCTACCACCACAACACCACCTACCACCACAACACCACCTACCACCACAACACCACCTACCACCACAACACCACCTACCACCACACCACCTACCACCACACTACCTACCACCACAACACCACACTACCTACCACCACAACACCACCTACCACCACAACACCACCTACCACCACAACACCACCTACCACCACAACACCACCTACCACCACAACACCACCTACCACCACAACACCACCTACCACCACACCACCTACCACCACAACACCACCTACCACCACAACACCACCTACCACCACACCACCTACCACCACAACACCACCTACCACCACACCACCTACCACCACACCACCTACCACCACAACACCACCTACCACCACACTACCTACCACAACACCACCTACCACCACCACACCACCTACCACCACCACACCACCTACCACCACAACACCACCTACCACCACACCACCTACCACCACAACACCACCTACCACCACACCACCTACCACCACCACACCACCTACCACCACACTACCTACCACCACACCACCTACCACCACACCACCTACCACCACACTACCTACCACCACACCACCTACCACAACACCACCTACCACCACACCACCTACCACCACACCACCACACCACCTACCACCACACCACCTACCACCACACCACCTACCACCACACTACCTACCACCACACCACCTACCACAACACCACCTACCACCACACCACCTACCACCACACCACCACACCACCTACCACCACACCACCTACCACCACACTACCTACCACCTCACCACCTACCACCACACCACCTACCACCACACTACCTACCACCACACCACCTACCACCACAACACCACCTACCACCACAACACCACCTACCACCACAACACCACCTACCACCACAACACCACCTACCACCACAACACCACCTACCACCACAACACCACCTACCACCACAACACCACCTACCACCACACCACCTACCACCACAACACCACCTACCACCACAACACCACCTACCACCACACCACCTACCACCACACCACCTACCACCACCCACCACCTACCACCACACCACCTACCACCACACCACCTACCACCACACTACCTACCACCACACCACCTACCACCACACCACCTACCACCACACCACCTACCACCACACCACCAACCACCACACCACCAACCACCACACCACCTACCACCACACCACCTACCACCACACCACCTACCACCACACCACCTACCACCACACCACCTACCACCACACCACCTACCACCACACACCACCTACCACCACACACCACCTACCACCACACCACCTACCACCACACCACCTACCACCACACCACCTACCACCACCACCAACACACCACACATGCAGGCAGCCTTGGGATTGAGCCATCCACACCTTCACAAAGCTGCCTTTGATATCCCTGGGGGGATCTTAGAAGCCTTTACATCCCCCGGGGTCCGCCAGGGACCCCCCACACCCCCTCCCTGAGATGGGGTAAGATGTCCCAATCTTCCCTCCCTCAGCCTCCCTCCACTATCCCTCTATCCAGTCAGCGGTGGCCAGACTCCCCAACCTACCATTCCAGGCACGCACCAATCAGGTATTTCACCAATCCTCCAATCCACCGGAGCCACGTCCAGCATTGTCCGGCCCGACTGAGAGAGCTGGCACTTAATTTGCATAGAAATGGGGCGATCTTGTAGTCGGCCCCTTATAGGCTTGTACTGTTTCCCCCCCCCCCCTTTATCTCTCTCTCTCTCTCTCTCTCTCTCTCTCTCTCTCTCTCTCTCTCTCTCTCTCTCTCTCTCTCTCTCTCTCTCTCTCTCTCTCTCTCTCTCTCTCTGTGTTAGGTCTACCCACTAAGTCTATGGCTAAAATGTTAACCTGGTTGATACCTGGTTGATGGGGTTCTGGGAGTTCTTCTACTCCCCAAGCCCGGCCCGAGGCCAGGCTTGACTTGTGAGAGTTTGGTCCACCAGGCTGTTGCTTGGAGCGGCCCGCAGGCCCACATATACCTGGTTGATGGGGTTCTGGGAGTTCTTCTACTCCCCAAGCCCGGCCCGAGGCCAGGCTTGACTTGTGAGAGTTTGGTCCACCAGGCTGTTGCTTGGAGCGGCCCGCAGGCCCACATATACCTGGTTGATGGGGTTCTGGGAGTTCTTCTACTCCCCCAAGCCCGGCCCGAGGCCAGGCTCGACTTGTGAGAGTTTGGTCCACCAGGCTGTTGCTTGGAGCGGCCCGCAGGCCCACATATACCTGGTTGATGGGGTTCTGGGAGTTCTTCTACTCCCCCAAGCCCGGCCCGAGGCCAGGCTTGACTTGTGAGAGTTTGGTCCACCAGGCTGTTGCTTGGAGCGGCCCGCAGGCCCACATATACCTGGTTGATGGGGTTCTGGGAGTTCTTCTACTCCCCCAAGCCCGGCCCGAGGCCAGGCTCGACTTGTGAGAGTTTGGTCCACCAGGCTGTTGCTTGGAGCGGCCCGCAGGCCCACATATACCTGGTTGATGGGGTTCTGGGAGTTCTTCTACTCCCCCAAACCCGGCCCGAGGCCAGGCTTGACTTGTGAGAGTTTGGTCCACCAGGCTGTTGCTTGGAGCGGCCCGCAGGCCCACATACTCACCACAACCCGGCTGATCCGGAACCTGTATCGTCAAGGAACTGGTTGAGGTAGTTACGAGACTTAAGTGTCGTTAGGTACAGTTATTGTCGCTAGTTATCGACCCTATTGTCATGCAAGATGTATACCACGCCCCCATAACCCTGCTACATGTATACCACGCCCCCATAACCCTGCGACATGTATACCACGCCCCCATAACCCTGCTACATGTATACCACGCCCCCATAACCCTGCTACATGTATACCACGCCCCCATAACCCTGCTACATGTATACCACGCCCCCATAACCCTGCGACATGTATACAACGTGTATTCATACCGAGCTTTCTCACTGTGTTGAGTAGAGAGCATTCTTGGGAAGGAATTGGTGTTATAGATTCAGCTACTCGGAACAAGTTCTAAGTAGCACGGGCTATGGTGAGCCCGTAACTTACCTGGCACAGGAGCGGGGCAAGTAGCACGGGCTATGGTGAGCCCGTAACTTACCTGGCACAGGAGCGGTAGGAATTGGTAAGTGAAGGTGGGTTTAAACACTAATATTTCCAATGGGCCCCATGGGAAGGGGGAGTGGCCCCTGAGGGCCCCATGGGAAGGGGGAGTGGCCCCTGAGGGCCCCATGGGAAGGGCAGTGGCCCCTGAGGGCTATGGGAGGGCCCCTTGACCCAAGGGCGCTCTCAACAGTTCCACTAATTGCTTCGTTAAAGCACAAGCGAATAATCATTTCCAATTTCTCATAATTTTGATGGACAACATCCAAGAGCCGAAGTGTGTGTACTCCCCTAGTTGTGCTTGCGGGGGTTGAGCTCTGGCTCTCTGGTCCCGCCTCTCAACTGTCAATCAACTGGTGTACAGGTTCCTGAGCCTACTGGGCTCTATCATATCTACACTTGAAACTGTGTATGGAGTCAGCCTCCACCACATCACTGCCTAGTGCATTCCATCCGTTAACTACTCTGACACTGAAAAAGTTCCTTTTTCAGTGCCCAAAAAAAAAATCTTTAATTGTCCGTCTTTAATTGTCCTAATCAGTTCAGTAGGTCGGTAGGGAGCCGGTCGGCCGAGCGGACAGCACGCTGGACTTGTGATCCTGTGGTCCTGGGTTCGATCCCGGGCGCCGGCGAGAAACAATGGGCAGAGTTTCTTTCACCCTATGTCCCTGTTACCTAGCAGTAAAATAGGTACCTGGGTGTTAGTCAGCTGTCACGGGCTGCTTCCTGGGGGTGGAGGCCTGGTCGAGGACCGGGCCGCGGGGACACTAAAGCCCCGAAATCATCTCAAGATAACCTCAAGATATCCTCAAGGTAACCTCAAGATAACCTCAAGGTATAGCGTGAGATTTATCCCATAAACGGTTGCAAAGTTCCATACCTGCCTGGTGGCTTTTTTTACAGTACTTTAAATATTAATTTGTTTTTTTTACCTGAGTGCTACCGTATCTGTAATTGCCTAGACGAAGACAGGAAGCCAGCGGCTTGTCAAAGGCCTCCCCCCTCCCCTTCCATTTCTCCTGGTGATTTAAATACCTTGGAATTTATTTTTCTTGGGAGAATCTTACAGTTATGTGACATTTTCACATCCTCTTATGTGCTAGTTTTATGTGATATACATTAGAATTAGATTTCAAGATCTTTTGAAATCCATCATGATATGGTTGGTGTGTTGTGAAAGGTGGCAGCATCTTAAGTGTGGGATAATTAATAACTATCTACGGGCTCACCATAGCCCGTGCTACTTGGAACTTTTTGTTCCAGGTAGCGAATCTTTAACAACATGTGGGATAACATCCTCTGTTGCAGGCGAGGAGTCACAATAACGTGGCTGAAGTATGTTGACCAGACATCACACTAGAAGGTGAAGGGACGACGACGTTTCGGTCCGTCCTGGACCATTCTCAAGTCGATTGTGACGAAACGTCGTCGTCCCTTCAACTTCTAGTGTGTGTGGTCTGGTCAACATCCTCTGTCGCCTTGTTACGATCTTTATCTTGACTCTAATTATGTTTTTTCTCTTCTCTTTCCTCAGGTAAGTTAAGAGCCCATGCGGCACTTATGTCGTGACGTCATGCATACGTCATCACCTGTCCTGACGTGTGACGTCATGCATACGTCATCATCTGTCCTGACGTGTGATTGGTGGCGTCGTCTGTGACGTAATCTCCCCCCAAGGGTAGGTGACGGCCAATGAGAAATGAACTGATATATCTGAGCTTTTTCTCCTAATAGACAGTCACTCACACTCACACAAAACACTGATCATTTTATGCGGAAAATCCACAGAGAAAGATGAAAGAAAGTGAACGTTTCGGCCTGTTAAAGCCTTTGTCACCACAAGACTGATATATATATATATATATATATATATATATATATATATATATATAATATGATTGTGTATGGTTGTATATTTTGTGAGCAGGTTTTCTTTAATACACATCAGTAAACACAACAGCAGTGTGACTATTGTTAGTTTACATACAGACAGATGCAGGTGTACTAAGTTTACATACAGACAGATGCAGGTGTACTAAGTTTACATACAGACAGATGCAGGTGTACTAAGTTTACATACAGACAGATGCAGGTGTACTAAGTTTACATACAGACAGATGCAGGTGTACTAAGTTTACATACAGACAGATGCAGGTGTACTAAGTTTACATACAGACAGACATAAGTGCGGGTTCACCTCATCTCCTTAATCTTAAGGAGCTCCGGAGAATGTAAATTGTCAACCACACTATAATGGCAAAAAATATTTCATTCACTTAGGCATTAGGAGACTCGAACCGCTGACCCCCGACGGTGTGAGGAAGAAACACAGGTAGCTTAGTGGAAGAGCTTCCATTTTACACCGAGGGGGCCGCCTGTTCGAGCCTCCAAGTGCCCTAAGTGACCGCGGAAGGATTTGGTGAGATAATTGATGACTTAACTGCCCCTTCCGCTTGTCCACGTTAAAGGTGTTAGTAATGATCGTTAAGATATGTAATGAGTCTTATATTTAGAGAGCTTGAAGAAATCCACAAGCGCCGTGACGAGGATTCGAACCTACGTCCGAGAGCATCCCAGACGCTGATAAGGGGTTCGAATCCTCGTCACGGCCCTTGTGGATTTGTTCATTTGATACATCACGCTATTGTGATTTCTGTGTGTAATTTAGAGAGCTTTGTGGTATGGGTAGTGTGTGTGTGCTGGGCCCCCCCTAGCCACGCTGGGGGAGAGGGGGGGGGGTGAGAGGTAACCTGGGGGAGAGTGTAGGGGGTGAGAGATGACCTGGGGAGAGAGGGGGTGAGAGGTGTAACCTGGCAGGTGCCTCACCCCAGGTAGCAATGTTGGTATAGATATTCTATAAGCCGTAGCAGGTGCAGGGGGCCGTATAGATTTTCAATAACAGAAATCTGTGATCCCAGACGGAAAAGATATAGCTGTTTCACACGCTTACAATATTATTGGTGTCAACAGCTCTCTGTGTGTACCTTGTACGGTTAAGATCTAGCTCCTGGGTTCCGTCTCTTAGCTCTCACACATGTGATTAATCTCATGTATTATCTAATACGGTATCATATCTACTCATGCAATATATTAATTGTTTCCTATCCGTTAGGTACTACTTCTCATAGATCTAGTATACAGGTTGTTAATCTTCTGTGGGTGATGCTGTCGAAGGCTTTTTGGTAGTTTGGAAAAGTGCAGTCTACCCAACCTTCCGTCTCCTGCTTTGGAGAGTTTGTCGTAGTAACTTATCTCAGGATTTTCGACCTTGGCTTTCTTGTAGTCATTGTGGTCTCTCCACTATACTGTTTTCTTGCTTGGGAGTGTCTCAATATTCTTGTGTGTGTGTGTGTGTGTGTGTGTGTGTGTGTGTGTGTGTGTGTGTGTGTGTGTGTGTGTGTAATTACCTAAGTGTAGTTACAGGATGAGAGCTATGCTCGTGGTGTCCCGTCTTCCCAGCACTCTTTGTCATATAACGCTTTGAAACTACTGACGGTCTTAGCCTCCACCACCTTCTCACCTAACTTGTTCCAACCGCCTACCACTCTGTTTGCGAAAGTGAATTTTCTTATATTTCTTCGGCATCTGTGTTTAGCTAGTTTATATCTATGACCTCTTGTTCTTAAAGTTCCAGGTCTCAGGAAATCTTCCCTATCGATTTTATCAATTCCTGTTGATAAAATCGAAAGGTGTGTGTGTGTGTGTGTGTGTGTGTGTGTGTGTGTGAAGAAAGAGGAAAAACAAATTGTTGTTAACAACAGTTGATTGACAGTTGAGAGGCGGGCCGAAAGAGCAGAGCTCAACCCTCGCAAGCACAACTAGGTGAATACACAAAGGTGTGTGTCTGTCTATCTGTCTGTCTCTCTCTCTCTCTCTCTCTCTCTCTCTCTCTCTCTCTCTCTCTCTCTCTCTCTCTCTCTCTCTCTCTCTCTCTCTCTCTCTCTCTCTCTCTCTCTCTCTCTCTCTGTCTCTCTCTCTCTCTGTCTCTCTCTCTCTCTGTCTCTCTCTCTGTCTCTCTCTCTCTCTCTCTCTCTGTCTCTCTCTCTCTCTGTCTCTCTCTCTCTCTGTCTCTCTCTCTGTCTCTCTCTCTCTCTCTCTCTCTCTCTCTCTCTCTCTCTCTCTCTCTCTCTCTCTCTCTCTCTCTCTCTCTCTCTCTCTCTCTCTCTCTCTCTCTCTTTCTCTCTCTTTCTCTCTCTCTTTCTCTCTCTCTCTTTCTCTCTCTTCCTCTCTGCCTTGACACCTGTTTTGGGACAGTCAGACTGTTGTTTTACTGACTGTGAGCTGCTTGTCTTGGCTCCCTCACCATGAACGTGACAATCCCCTCGCCAGATATCTCAGGAGAGAGGAAACAGAGAGCATGATCACCACATACAAGATCCTGGGAGGAAATAGGGGAAAGTGGACAAAGGCAGCCTATTTAAATTTCAATGAGGCAGGGCGAGCGGACATCAGTGGAAACTGGGAAGCGTAATTGAGTGGTAGAGTTGTAAGGAAGTTCTCGCACCTGTACGTGGGCTGGAAGAGGTTGTCGAAGCCAATTCCGTGTACAAATTTGGGGAAAAAATGCTGAAAAGATTAATTATCGCGAGAGGTATGTTGTTAAAGATTTAGCTACTAAGGACGAAGTGTTCATGTAGCACAGGCTATGGTGAGCCCCGTAACGCGAGAGGTAATTACCGCGCGAGGCTTACACGGCTCTGAGGCGGGGCACCGGGAGCTACAGCTCACTCCCCCTCGTAGTCACTGATAGGTAAAGAGGGATAGGTAAGGTAAGCAGGGGGGGGGGGTAGTGGGGAAGGGTTGAAGCAGGATAGTCGACCTTGTGGCAGGCGTAGGGACGGGTGGTGGTGGAGTGAAGCACTATCTTCCTCTCCTCTAAGCTTGTCAGCTGGTATATGTTACTCAGAGCGCACTAACAGGCATTCCTACATATATTCATAAATACCTGCGAACAAATCCACAAGGACCGTGACGAGGATTCGAACCTGCGTTTGCAGATGAGTGGATACTTAATACAACCGTCATTAAAGAGACGTAGTGAGAACATTAGGACGAGGCTGCAAATAGTCATACGATAATTGAGTAGTTAGTCCTCCTAAGGTTTCCTAACGTCAAGAAACAGTCGTTCTAAAGGGTCCTTATCCTAACGTACCAGAGGACCTAAAACAGAAAACGGGTCAGTACGTCGATTTCCGGTGCTGTTAACATTTTCTAGTACAAGGATTTTTGACTGTTGTTGTTTAAGATTTGCTACTTGGAACAAAAAGTTCCAAGTAGCACGGGCTATGGTGAGCCCGTAACCAGATTTTTGGCTTTACGTAAAGGTATACATCAAAATGCGTCGCTCTATTAGGACGGGTTGAGGGGTGTCTTCTGTGCATACGCTTCCACTGGTAATATTCTTACATATATATATATATATATATATATATATATATATATATATATATATATATATATATATATATATAAATAATTATAATAATATTAATTTATGCCTTATTTAATTAATAAAGCGAGGGCAATGACTCCTTATTCACAGTTACAGCTCCGCTCCTGTGCCAGGTAAGTCCGCTACGGGCTCACCATAGCCCGTGCTACTTGGAACTTTTGTTCTAAGTAGCTGAATCTATAACAACAACAATGACTCCTTATTTTTCTTGGTTCCTCGTCTCTGTTCTTACTTTTGTTATACACAATGATGAACGGAAAATAAAGAACTTGGATCTCTAAAGGATTATTATTTGTTATTTTTCTTACTTATTTTTGTTTAATATCGTAAAATACCCCCGATA
Source organism: Procambarus clarkii (assembly GCF_040958095.1). Lineage (NCBI taxonomy): Eukaryota > Metazoa > Arthropoda > Malacostraca > Decapoda > Cambaridae > Procambarus > Procambarus clarkii. The sequence goes on along the minus strand of NC_091160.1, from coordinate 35,156,045 downwards.
TTATAACGTAATTATAATTTATATTTTTTACCAATTTTACCACGTATGTATGTATGTATATATGTATATATGGATACATGTATGTTTGTATATGGTATATACACAAACTCTGTAGCAGTGCTCTCTCTCTACTACGACTACAGCTTTATTTAACTGTAGTCAGTGCTTCAGCCGCTGTAAAATATATGTACTTAAGCATGTATTTCCTCCCGAAGCTCTCTGGGGAAAAAAAAATCAACACAGGTGGAACAATTTCATTGAAAATGTAGGTGAAGCCTCGCCTCCGCCAGGCGCCATTAGCGAAGTTTTCAGTTGGACTGGTGACGGGGGTGACACGGGGGGGGGGGGGGGGGGGGAGAAGAGATCCCCCCCCCCCCCCACAGCCCTTATTTCTCCCTTGTCCTCTTTGTCTTCCCTATTCTGTTCTTTCCTTCCTCTCCTGTAATATTTGCTAACCCTATTTCTCCATATATGAGGTGGCCGCGCCTCTCACGCCGCCCTCACTCCGGCCACTTTCCCGCCCTTTTCCGACCGTTAACCGGAATAACGGTTTTCCCCTCAGCGGCGCCGTCAACACAGTCACCAGGCGGGGAAAAAAAATTATTGGGCGTTCGGGATGCCTCCTTGTCTAGAGAAATATAACCTTTGACTCCAGGCCTCGTTGTCGGTGGAGTCTTGTGTTGAAACGGCGCAGCTCAAAGCGTCAAGTTGTTTTTTAATGGTATCCACAAATCCGCTTAAGAATCCGACCTGTTAGTCAAAATTAAAGGTGTGCAAATATTGGCATTTTCCAGCCATAGGCTGCTGCTTTGCGGTCGAAGAAGGGGTAGAAACGGTTGAAAAAGTTGAAGGGTGGTAGATGCTCCCGGACGCAGGTTCGAATCCTCGTCACGGGACTTGTTTACGCCTATCCTTGTGGATCCACGCCCACGCCTTGTGGATTTGTTTAAGGGTAGAATTATCTGACCATCAGGATGACAAGATGAACAACCCAGCGGGTTTTCTTCCTATTGGGGAGTGTTGTACATGCTGCTATGGCGGTGTGTCCACTCACAGGATGAGTGGCGCCGCCCAATAAACTCGGCCCCTCGGGGCAAAAATTTAAAACCTGACCATCGCTGTGTGTGTGTACTCACCTAGTTGTGCTTGCCGGGGTTGAGCTCTGGCTCTTTGGTCCCGCCTCTCAACCGTCAATCAACAGGTGTACAGGTTCCTGAGCCTATTAGGCTCTTATCATATCTACATTTGACACTGTGTATGGAGTCAGCCTCCACACATGCGCAGGTGTGCAAGTGAAGTAGCCTCCAAACATGCACAGGTGTGCAAGTGAAGTAGCCTCCAAACATGCGCAGGTGTGCAAGTGAAGTAGCCTCCAAACATGCACAGGTGTGCAAGTGAAGTAGCCTCCAAACATGCGCAGGTGTGCAAGTGAAGTAGCCTCCAAACATGCACAGGTATGCAAGTGAAGTAGCCTCCAAACATGCGCAGGTGTGCAAGTGAAGTAGCCTCCAAACATGCACAGGTGTGCAAGTGAAGTAGCCTCCAAACATGCACAGGTGTGCAAGTGAAGTAGCCTCCAAACATGCGCAGGTGTGCAAGTGAAGTAGCCTCCAAACATGCGCAGGTGTGCAAGTGAAGTAGCCTCCAAACATGCGCAGGTGTGCAAGTGAAGTAGCCTCCAAACATGCACAGGTGTGCAAGTGAAGTAGCCTCCAAACATGCACAGGTGTGCAAGTGAAGTAGCCTCCAAACATGCGCAGGTGTGCAAGTGAAGTAGCCTCCAAACATGCACAGGTGTGCAAGTGAAGTAGCCTCCAAACATGCACAGGTGTGCAAGTGAAGTAGCCTCCAAACATGCACAGGTGTGCAAGTGAAGTAGCCTCCAAACATGCACAGGTGTGCAAGTGAAGTAATTAATAATATTAATTTACTGTTGCGATATTTGCTTGTTTGCATTAATAGGATATTAATTTAGCGAATGTCGCTTAATGGAGGCTAATACAAATTGGAAATTAAGTATAATTATTTTCACATATAGCCTATATCCTATAACAAAATATCATGTAGATGGGCGAGGACTGGGCCGCGGGGATGTTGAGCCCCGAAATCATCAAATCAATCATGGCAATCATCAAGGGCGCCTGACGGCTGAGTGGACAGCGTTCGGGGTTTGTAGTCCTAAGGTTCCGGGTTCGATCCCCGGCGGAGGCGTAAAGAAATGGCCAGTTTCTTTCACCCTGATGCATCTGTTCACCTAGCAGTAAATACGTAGCTGGGAGTTATAGACAGCTGTTACGGGCTGCTTCCTGGGGGTGTGTAACAAATAAAGAGGCCTGGTCGAGGACCGGGCCGCGGGGACGCTAAGCCAAGATATCATCTCAAGATAACCTCAAGGTAGATATCAACAGGCTTATCATAATCTTGTTAAACATGCGATAACATAGTTTCCAGACGTATTACAGTTCTAGTCTTACAAGCAATTGCCAATTTGACCTACCAGGAGCCCAACCACTTGGGCTGTACGGTAGAGCGACGGTCTCGCTTCATGCAGGTCGGCGTTCAATCCCCCGACCGTCCACCAAGTGGTTGGGCACCATACCTTCCCTCCCCCCCCCCGTCCCATCCCAAATCCTTATCCTAACCCCTTGCCAGTGCTATATAGTCGTATAGACTTGGTGCTTTACCCTGAGAGTTCCCTTCCCTATCCCTTGACCTGCCAGAAAGTTACCTTGAGGTGGTTACGAGGACCAAATACCTCTGAGTCCAGCCTCAGACCAGGCCTCGTGGACTGGTCAACCAGGCTGTAAAGTTAATTTATCCTAACCTGACCCCAACAGTTTAGCCTGTCGTAACCTGACCTGTCCGGGTTAAATGGTGTGTGTGGTTAGACGCGCCCAATGTCGTAAAGCCGAGGAGTGCGCGGCGCCCGGTAGAAATTACGATCTGGGCCGTTAACAGGTTGAAAAATCAAATATACGAGAGGGGAGAATTCAAATTCAAATCCTAAACTCGAGAATTTTAGCCACATGGATGCCATATTGAGAGTGCCACGCTTAATATGGATGCCATATTGAGTGCCCACTCTCCATATGGATGCCATATTGAGAGTCAATGGGGCGTGGCACTCATTTTCAACCTTTTTGAAGGATGATAAATAGAGCGCTGTCTATGGCAATATTTCCTTTCAGTAATGGCTGCCAACCGATTTTCACATTTCTCATTGTTTTTTCTCAAGTGTTCTTCAAAATACAAGTGCTTTATTGATCTATAAACAGTGGAAATAAATTATGTCTTGCAAATAAAACTCAAGCGAAATGCTGAGCAGCTCAAGTGAGTTGAAAAAACAATTAAAGAAAATTGACAGTTAGGATAAGTCGGTTGGTGGTCGTGTGTGCCCTTCTTGTGCTGAAACATTAACCGATTGACACTGAGACTTTAGTGTTACAAAGGCTAGTGGTGTGTTACAGAGGCAAGTGTTGTGTTACAGAGGCAAGTGTTGTGTTACAGAGGCTAGTGGTGTGTTACAGAGGCAAGTGGTGTGTTACAGAGGCTAGTGTTGTGTTACAGAGGCAAGTGGTGTGTTACAGAGGCTAGTGTTGTGTTACAGAGGCTAGTGTTGTGTTACAGAGGCTAGTGTTGTGTTACAGAGGCAAGTGTTGTGTTACAGAGGCTAGTGTTGTGTTACAGAGGCTAGTGTTGTGTTACAGAGGCAAGTGTTGTGTTACAGAGGCTAGTGTTGTGTTACAGAGGCTAGTGTTGTGTTACAGAGGCAAGTGTTGTGTTACAGAGGCAAGTGTTGTGTTACAGAGGCTAGTGTTGTGTTACAGAGGCTAGTGTTGTGTTACAGAGGCTAGTGTTGTGTTACAGAGGCTAGTGTTGTGTTACAGAGGCTAGTGTTGTGTTACAGAGGCTAGTGTTGTGTTACAGAGGCAAGTGTTGTGTTACAGAGGCTAGATTGTTGTGTTACAGAGGCTAGATTGTTGTGTTACAGAGGCTAGATTGTTGTGTTACAGAGGCAAGTGGTGTGTTACAGAGGCTAGATTGTTGTGTTACAGAGGCTAGTGTTGTGTTACAGAGGCTAGATTGTTGTGTTACAGAGGCTAGATCGTTGTGTTACAGAGGCTAGATCGTTGTGTTACAGAGGCTAGATCGTTGTGTTACAGAAGCTAGACTGTAACGCTAGATATAACAGGGGAGAACCCCTGTTATATGACCCCCAAGGTGACTAATACAATCAATTGTAACATTCCCATGACATCACGTGACATTCTCTACCCTACCCCATCCCCCCCCTCTCCCCCCTCTCACCCCTCACCCTTCCCCCCCTCCTCATAGAAACTCCTCACAATAACCCACCATATTTACTCATCAAATTCCTCCCACCTTCAAAAATAATTCCTCGGTAATTTCGAAAATGGTACCTAATTTTTCTGTTAATGTATACTTGAAGTATACATGACGTACATACAGGTAACGTGTGTACATACAGGTGTCGTGTGTATATGTGTATGTGTGTATTGGTAGGCTACAGCTGTTGTTTATTTCTGATGGACTCGGTTAGGCTACATTTTCTTTGTGAAGTATAGAAGTGGGAAATACAGTGAGAGGTATGAAAGCAGGCGGGCTGGCTGTCCGCCTTGCTGACATGATGTGTGGGTGTTGGTTTGGAGGTGTCTGTCATGTTCCCCTCTCAACACTGAAAGGCCAGCAGGTAGTTATATATGTGTTTACAGGGAATGTTGAAAATCCGGAGTCCTAAATGTTGATAGAACAGTGCCTAAGCGTATCTGTACGACATGGTATCACAGTTTCTCCATCATGCTTGCATATGATAATAATTCTGTAATATAGAGGAGTGTCAGAACAATGGAGCACTGCGATACCTTGCACAAAATGTTGAAACTCCAGAAGTGGTCTGAAAAATGGCTGCTTGAACTTAACCCACACAAATGCAGTGGTATGATGATAGGAACAGGGGGCAACAACACCTATACTGCAGGATTAAGATGAATTTGAGACACATTCTTGCTTCAGAAAAGGAGAAAGACCTGGGAGAAGACATGACCGCGAATCTAAATGATTTGGTAGGCTGTGGTAGGACCTGGTGGTAGGCCTGACACATACCCATGATATGGGTATGTGTCAGGTATGGCACCAGGATCTCACCTGGATGGCACCAAGATCACACCTGTAGGGCACCCACCAAGATCACACCTGTAGGGCACCAAGATCACACCTGTAGAGCACCAGGATCACACCTGTAGGGCACCAGGATCACACCTGTAGGGCACCAAGATCACACCTGTAGGGCACCAAGATCACACCTGTAGGGCACCAAGATCACACCTGTAGGGCACCAAGATCACACCTGTAGGGCACCAAGATCACACCTGTAGGGCACCAGGATCACACCTGTAGGGCACCAGGATCACACCTGTAGGGCACCAGGATCACACCTGTAGGGCACCAAGATCACACCTGTAGGGCACCAAGATCACACCTGTAGGGCACCAAGATCACACCTGTAGAGCACCAGGATCACACCTGTAGGGCACCAAGATCACACCTGTAGAGCACCAAGATCACACCTGTAGGGCACCAGGATCACACCTGTAGGGCACCAAGATCACACCTGTAGGGCACCAAGATCACACCTGTAGGGCACCAAGATCACACCTGTAGGGCACCAAGATCACACCTGTAGGGCACCAAGATCACATCTGTAGGGCACCAAGATCACACCTGTAAGGCACCAAGATCACACCTGTAGGGCACCAGGATCACACCTGTAGGGCACCAAGATCACACCTGTAGAGCACCAAGATCACACCTGTAGGGCACCAGGATCACACCTGTAAGGCACCAAGATCACACCTGTAGGGCACCAGGATCACACCTGTAGGGCACCAAGATCACACCTGTAGGGCACCAAGATCACACCTGTAGAGCACCAGGATCACACCTGTAGGGCACCAGGATCACACCTGTAGGGCACCAAGATCACACCTGTAGGGCACCAAGATCACACCTGTAGGGCACCAAGATCACACCTGTAGGGCACCAAGATCACACCTGTAGGGCACCAAGATCACACCTGTAGAGCACCAAGATCACACCTGTAGAGCACCAAGATCACACCTGTAGGGCACCAAGATCACACCTGTAGGGCACCAAGATCACACCTGTAGGGCACCAGGATCACACCTGTGATATATCATGCCCCACACGTGCCCTGATGAATGACAAGCTAGTCCGCTCTGCACCCAGTAAACCAATTACTATCGTTAGCAAGGCGATGGCTAAGGGGGGGGGGAGGGGGAAGGGGGGTGGTGACCCCCCCAGACAGGAGGGGGGGTGGGGGGCTTGGGGGGCGGCTTGCGACATATGACATGTAATTATAGGTGGTTTCAATATGCACCAGGATATATATGCCAGTCTTAAGGTTCCAAGCCACTAGATACTAACCTGGTGACTGCCCTTCACAGCAGTAGGACATATTGGATGGCTCATCAAGCCACTTACTCATCCATGTATCTAAGGAATGAGGCATATGAGTAATGGAGTATGAGTATGGAGCCCTCGGCCAGGCAGGCAGGGCCAGCCCCAGCAGTGGTGGCACTGGCAGTTACTCTGTGGGAGTGAGAGGGAGAGGACGTGCCTCGCGTGGCTCCCCCACTCTGGGTTCCGTCTCTTTTTGAGAGACTCACACGGCTGTGATAACACATTAATATTCCCCCTTTGAGATGTGGGGTTAAGAGACAGGTAGTGGTGGTGTAGTGTGGTGTATCTGGCGAGGCTTCCCGCCCCCACCGTCCGTGGTATGAAATATCTCGATTCACGAACGTGAATCGTGGCGGAGGCCAGTTTCCCTCCGGGCATTTTGGTTACGAATTTATACATATAACGAATGGCTGGTTAAGAGCTTCACTTCAGGTAATTACTGTGTGCCTTAATCACCTGCTTCAGCTGTTCTTAGGAGGGGATGGTTGTCTTTGGCTGGCGTTTTTTGGGTTTATAAGAGTGACTTAGTATGCACTTTCCCCCCTAAATGACTTCTTCCAGAAGTTGACCTGATATAAAGTTTGTGTGGCCTGTAGAGTATGGGCAACCCTTGACCCCTTGGCACCCCCCTTGACACCCCCTTGACCTCCTCCCTTTACCATAGAGTACACACACCCGTCTCACCAACTGAATCCCTTTAGTACATGAATAAAGAGAGTCGTTGAGTCCTCATTATCTCGCATGTGTATGAACTATTCAACTATTTGAACTCATATCAATCCAACTGTGGTGTATACATCGGTGTATGTATACACAGACAAGTATAGCTGCACTAGTGGTATTTCCCAGTAATATACTTTCGTAGCTGTGCTTGCTGGGGGGGGGGGGTTGAGCTCTGGCTCTTTGGTCCCGCCTCTCAACTGTCAATCAACTAATGTAACAGGTTCCTGAGCCTACTGGACTCTTATCATATCTACAAGAAATGTGGTATTGAGTACATTTTGTACTTGCTACATAAGCTGTACAGGAGAGTACAGTACTTACTAAAGACTCCCGGAGGTGTTGATTAAAGAGACCTGGAGCACTAAGCCTCCAGGACTGGAGGCTCTGATTAATTGATTAATAAAGATTAAACCACCCCCGAGAGGTGGCACGGGCATGAATAGCCCCGTAGGTGTTCTGGTGATGGCTAAGTTAAGTAGCCTCGCCCTGCAACCATTACTAATTACCACACCATTAACCAATAACGTTGACCATCTACCCCCCTCCCCCCTCTCACCCTCACCCACCACACCATTGGCCACCACAATCACGGATTGTTGCAACCATCGAAATCAACCATGTTGCTTAGTCACGTTAATCCTGGCACCGTGATTGGGTTGTGTGGTTGTCACGTAACACCTCAACCCGTTGTTAATGTGTACTCACCTAGTTGTGTTTGCGGGGGTTGAGCTCTGGCTCTTTGGTCCCGCCTCTCAACCGTCAATCAACAGGTGTACAGGTTCCTGAGCCTACTGGGCTCTATCATATCTACACTTGAAACTGTGTATGGAGTCAGCCTCCACCACATCACTTCCTAATGCATTCCATTCGACACACTGTGTGTGTGTGTGTGTGTGTGTGTGTGTGTGTGTGTGTGTGTGTTACTGA
>NC_091160.1:35134976-35147394 GCF_040958095.1 Procambarus clarkii | reverse complement strand
CACAGTTACAATTTTAAGTACCCCCCCCCCCCTCCCCCCAGCTGTTGAGTTGTAGTGTTTGTGTGGTTGTGGTGATGGTGGCTGGTACTTAGCGCCTGGTCCCAACCTCTTACAGTGTTTACTCACATGGACCAGGCTTTACCTAACCTTCTTGACATTTGTTAGTTGTGTCCACCATGCTGGCGTGTGTATGTCACCCATCGCGCGCCCACAACCTCCCACGCCCACTAGAGCCAGTACACCGCCCACGGCCCACGCCACACCCCACCCCGCACACCGCCCATGGCGCCTATAGCACCACCTCTGTGTTCGGCTTTGTATCGTGGGATAGATATAACGGCTCGAGTGTCATAGAAAACGGAAAGTTTGCCGGTAAGGGAGAACGGGCGCGTTTGCTCAACCACAGCACTAACTCTGATATTCTAGATCAGCACAATAACAATAACGCCAAGACCTTGGACAAAAATGGTAGCCGCGCGGAGGAGAGGGCGACGGAAACTAGAGACCGCACACGCGAGGTTTCTCCCACTATGAAAGCTGAAACCACTTTAGAGAGAGAGAAGAGAGCGGAGAATGATAACAGTTGGGCGGTTGAGAGGAGCGTGGCAGGGGGGAAGGCTGCTCCGGACCCCCACCTCCCCCACAACCCCCACCACCAGCAGGCAGTCATGTCTTCCCCATCGCTGCCTAAGGTAAGGTAAGGTAAGGGTTCTTGCCCTATTGGTCTTTCTCAGGGGTTCAGGGAAGGGGGGGGGGGGGGTAACTGCTTGCCTTGTACCACGTCCTCGAATTTTTTTCTGTGAATTTTTAAACAGTTGGTATTAAATGATTTTCTGGTAATTTTTTGGTTAAATGCTCTATTTTTACCTTGCATGGTGTGTATTATATATATATATATATATATATATATATATATATATATATATATATATATATATATATATATATATATATATATATATATATGCGAACAAGCCTGAATGGTCCGCAGGACTATATGCGACTGATAAACTCACACCCCAGAAGTGACAATTCACTTCCTTTTGTCCGGTCGTGATGGTCAAGCGAATTAAGGCGTCCTGTAGATACCAGTTGCGTTGCTCCTGGCAGTATGGGTTCGAGTCCCTTCTGGGGTGTGAGTTTTTAGTCATATATATATATATATATATATATATATATATATATATATATATATATATATATATATATATATATATATGGGAGCGTTTGAAATTAAGTGATTTGTTTTATTTGATATTTAGTAAGATGTATTTATTATTTCCCTTACGTTAACTGCGCCTACTCTTCATTCCTATCGTTAATTTCCTTCTTTCCCCTCTACTCTATTTGCTGCTAGCTCTCTTCCATTCTTCTCTATCTCTCTTCTCTACAGAGGGTTCCCAACTGGAGCCTTCTGAAGGTGTTTATAATATAAGTTTCCCGTTTTCCTTCTCAGAAAATACATTACCCTGGCGCAGGAAAAATACCATACCCTGCTCAGAATTGAGACCCCACCTACCTTGAGGTGCTTCCGGGGCTTAGCGTCCCCGCGGCCCGGTCGTCGACCAGGCTTAGGTCGACACCCAAAAGCTGTTCTTGAGCGAAGGTCATAGTTGGTGGGGGGGGGGGGTGGTGAGGGGGTTTGTTGGCTGGTAGTTCGTGTTCAAGGATGTGTAGGGAAGGTGTGTGTGTAGTGTGATGAAACTAGTTAGTTTTCTTCAAGGAGCAACAGCGTGTTGGACCAAGCTCTCACAAGTTGAGTCTGGCCTCGGGCCGGGCTTGGGGAGTAGAAGAACTCCCAGAACCCCATCAACCAGGTATCAACCAGGTATCAACCAGGTATCAAGCAGAGAGGCTGTGTGAAAGAGTAAATGCCCTGAGACACAACATAACACCTTTCTTAACACCTGACAAGTCAACATAACACCTTCCCTAACACGTGAGACGTATAACACACCGCAGGACCAATACAGTTCAATACAACAATACACCAAACTAACAAACTTGATAATAGTATTTAAGATCCTAATTAAGGAGACCTTAAGATCATTGTTTACAGCATATACCTGACCCACTCTGAAGTATGCCGCCACGGCTCGTGTTCACAGGCTACTTGAGAGGTTGTTTACAGCATATACCTGACCCACTCTGAAGTATGCCGCCACGGCTCGTGTTCACAGGCTACTTGAGAGGTTGTTTACAGCATATACCTGACCCACTCTGAAGTATGCCGCCACGGCTCGTGTTCACAGGCTACTTGAGAGGTTGTTTACAGCATATACCTGACCCACTCTGAAGTATGCCGCCACGGCTCGTGTTCACAGGCTACTTGAGAGGTTGTTTACAGCATATACCTGACCCACTCTGAAGTATGCCGCCACGGCTCGTGTTCACAGGCTACTTGAGAGGAATAATCTAGAGTCACCTCTAGCCTTAGACTCTAGCACGAGTCTATGCAAGTCTGTCTTACATAGACCGTGTAAAAGAGCTTGGCTACGGTGCATAAGAGCGGTATTGAACATGGAGCCACAGAGAAGTGATTGGAGTCCATTTTACATCAGGGAGTTGAACTTTCAATCTCTTACCTCTCTCCCTACCTCCCTACCTCCCTACCTCCCTACCTCTCACCTCTTCCTACGCTCCCCTCACTGCCCTCTCCACCTTCATTATTACCAATTCATTATGCCTCACCTTTATTCTCTGTCCTCTCCCTCTCTTCCCTTGTTCTGTGCGCTCTATATTTCTCTCGTTTTTCTTATGTCTGCCTTTATTGCTTCTCTCTCTCTCTCTCTCTCTCGGTGTGTAATTCATCTCTTGTGTTCTGGTCTTTCTCTCTCTCAATGCTCTCTCTCCTCTCTCACTCTCTCACTCTCTCTCTCTCAATACTCTCTCACCCCCCCCCCTCTCTCTCTCTCTCTCTCTCTCACTCTCTCTCTCTCTCTCTCTCTCTCTCTCTCTCTCTCTCTCTCTCTCTCTCTCTCTCTCTCTCTCCCTCTCTCTCCCTCCATTCACTTCTTCCCAGCTGGTAATCCTAGCCCATCTGGTGATATATCTTGAGAGGATTTCGGGGCTTAGTGTCCCCGCGGCCCGGTCCTCGACCAGGCCTCCACCCCCCAGGAAGCAGCCCGTGACAGCTAACACCCAGTTACCTATTTACTGCTAGGTAACAGGGACATTAGGGTGAAAGAAACTCGGCTCATTGTTTCTCGCCGGCGCCCGGGATCGAACCCGGGACCACAGGATCACGCGTCCAGTGTTCTGTCCGCTCAGCCATCGGCTCCCTGACCTTACGGAGACCTTAATGCTAGGTCAGCTGCCCGAGGACTCTAAGCAATGTTACCTTGACCTTACCTTGAGGTTACCTTGAGGTGATTCCGGGGCTTAGCGACCCCGCGGCCCGGTCGTCGACTAGGCCTCCTGGTTGCTGCATGGACTGGCCAACCAGGGTGTTGGACGCGGCTGCTCGCAGCCTGACGTATGAGTCACAGCCTGGTTGATCAGGTATCCTTTGGAGGTGTTTGTCAAGTTCTCTCTTGAACACTGTGAGGGGTCGGCCAGTTATGTTGGCGGCAATATTTGTGATTTATTGGCTGAGGAAAGTCCCTCTCACACCCTCTCACACACTCTCACACACCCCTCTCACCCCTCTCACACTCACACACTCTCACACCTCGGTTGAGAGGCGGGACCAAAGAGCCAGAGCTCAACCCCCGCAAACACAACTAGGTGAGTACAACTAGGTGAGTACACACTCTCACACCCCTCTCACACTCACACACTCTCACACACACACTCTGGTCTTGGCTGTGGTTTTCAGCGAGTCACTAAACACACTGAAGATTGATAACCCAAATCATTTTTTCACGGATGTGTTACCAACATTAAATCATGTATCAGATGTCACACTATCCCCCACTGGATTTTGAAAAAGCCATAGACAGTATGCCTATGCACTCTGCACCAGACCCTGATTCTTGGAACTCTATGTTCATTCAAGAACTGTAAAAAAAAAACAAAAAAACTTGTCGCAGGCCCTTCATATTCTTTGGAGACAGAGCCTAGATACTGGCGTTATCCCTGACATACTAAATACAGCAGAGATAGCACCACTCCATAAAGGAGGAAATAAGGCAGAGGCAAAAAAATTAAACAGACCGATAGCACTAACATCACATATCATACAAATCTTTTGAGAGAGTGCTAAGAAATAAGATCACAAAATACATGGAATCACAGCATCTCCATAACCCAGGACAACATGGGTTTCAGAACAGGGCGCTCTTGCCTGTCGCAGTTGCTGGACCACTATGACATAGCCTAAGATGCCATTGAAGATAAGCAAAACGCTGAAATATTTCATTTCCGCATCCAACAGCCTGGTTGACCAGTCCAGCAACCAGGAGGCCTGGTCGGGGACTGGGCCGCGGGGATGCTAAGCCCCGAAATAATCACAGGGTAACCACACACACCCTTAACAATACAAGCTGGCATACCATTCCCCCTCCATCCTAAACCCTATTTGCGAAGCAGCACTTCCCTATGTCGCTCCTGAAGGGAATTTAATCCAGTTTGTAGCCATCTTTGTGAGTTTCCACCCTCTCTGTCGTCATGCCTCACTCCCTCACTCTCCCTCACTCTCCCTCACTCTCCCTCTCTGCCTCACACACTCCCTCACTCTCCCTCTCTGCCTCACACACTCCCTCACTCTCCCTCTCTGCCTCACACACTCCCTCACTCTCCCTCCCTGCCTCATACACTCCCTCACTCTCCCTCCCTGTCTCATACACTTCCTCATTCTCTCTTCCTGCCTCACACTCACTCTTCCTCACCTGGTGAGGGCCTCACTGTGAGGCTCTCACTCTCACAGCTACTGTGTTGACAGTCTTGACCCGAGTTTCCCCTCGTCTCATTTCCTCTCACTTCCCACAAGACAAGTTTTTTGGTGGCCAAATGATCTCCTTAATAGTTTATATGTCCCCTCTCGGGTTTCTGAACTGTTCCCTTGTTCCTTCAAGGGTTTCTGAACTGTTCCCTTGTTCCTTCAAGGGTTTCTGAACTGTTCCCTTGTTCCTTCAAGGGTTTCTGAACTGTTCCCTTGTTCCTTCAAGGGTTTCTGAACTGTTTCCTTGTTCCTTTAAGGGTTTCTGAACTGTTCCCTTGTTCCTTCAAGGGTTTCTGAACTGTTTCCTTGTTCCTTTAAGGGTTTCTGAACTGTTCCCTTGTTCCTTCAAGGGTTTCTGAACTGTTTCCTTGTTCCTTTAAGGGTTTCTGAACTGTTCCCTTGTTCCTTCAAGGGTTTCTGAACTGTTTCCTTGTTCCTTTAAGGGTTTCTGAACTGTTCCCTTGTTCCTTCAAGGGTTTCTGAACTGTTCCTTTGTTCCTTCAAGGGTTTCTGTACTGTTCCCTTGTTCTTCAAGGGTTTCTGAACTGTTCCCTTGTTCCTTCAAGGGTTTCTGAACTGTTCTCTTGTTCCTTCAAGGGTTTCTGAACTGTTCCCTTGTTCCTTCAAGGGTTTCTGAACTGTTCCCTTGTTCCTTCAAGGGTTTCTGAACTGTTCCCTTGTTCCTTCAAGGGTTTCTGAACTGTTCCCTTGTTCCTTCAAGGTTTCTGAACTGTTCCTTTGTTCCTTCAAGGGTTTCTGAACTGTTCCCTTGTTCCTCCAAGGTTTCTGAACTGTTCCCTTGTTCCTCCAAGGGTTTGTGAACAGCCCCGGTGTACCTCCAAGGGTTTCTGAACAGCCCCGGTGTTCCTTCAAGGGTTTCTGAACAGCCCCGGTGTTCCCCTTGGGTTTCTGAACAGCCCCGGTGTTCCTCCAAGAGTTTCTGAACAGCCCTGGTGTTCCCCTTGGGTTTGTGAACACAACAGATTATTGAGAGCGTGAACATAACCGTGGAGAGCTGGGTTTAGAAGAAGGTGCTCTTGGCTCACATAGTGGTTGTCAAGACGCTGTTCCTTCTCCTCAAGCTCTCTTCCTAACACCTCAAACACCTTATTAAGCACCTTCCCAACAACTACTCCAACACCTTCGCATCGTCTTCTACCCTCCACCCGTTCCCCTATGGTAATTAATGTCTATAAAATATCCAAACTCCCCGATATTGTAAACACCAATCTCTAATTTATATCTGAAATTTTTATGTTCTTCCGGTTTGTAAACTGTTGTTTGTAAACTGTTGTTTGTAAACTGTTGTTTGTAAACTGTTGTTTGTAAACTGTTGTTTGTAAACTGTTGTTTGTAAACTGTTGTTTGTAAACTGTTGTTTGTAAACTGTTGTTTGTAAACTGTTGTTTGTAAACTGTTGTTTGTAAACTTCTGTTCCACAGTGCCTCGTGCATTAGGCAGTGATGTGGTGGAGGCTGACTCCATACACAGTTTCAGATGTAGGTATGATAGAGCCCAGTAGGCTCAGGAACCTGTACAACTAGCTAAACACAGATGCCGAAGAAATATAAGAAAATTCACCTTCGCAAATTGAGTGGTAGACGGTTGGAACAAGTTAGGTGAGAAGGTGGTGGAGGCCAAGACCGTCAGTAGTTTCAAAGCGTTATATGACAAAGAGTGCTGGGAAGACGGGACACCACGAGCGTAGCTCTCATCCTGTAACTACACTTAGGTAATTACATTTAGGTAATTACCAGTTGATTGGCGGTTGAGAGGCGGGACCAAAGAGCCAAGAGCCTCGGGTCCAGATTCACGAAGCAGTTACCCAAGTACTTACGAACGTGTACATCTTTCCTAAATTTTTAACGGTTTTGTTTACATTTATTAAACAGTTTATAAACATGAAAACTTGCCAGTCAACTGTTGTTATTGTTATAAACAGCCTCCTGGTGCTTCGGAGCTCATTAACTGTTTAATAATTGTAAACAAAGCCGCCAGAGATTGAAAAAAAATGTACAGGTTTGTAAAGTGCTTGCGTAACAGCTTCGTGAATCTGGCTCCTTGGTGAGTATTGGCGACAGGTGTGTGTTGTATGTGGTGGCGCCCTGTGTGTGGTGCTGTGGCTGTGTGGTGCTGTGGCTGTGTGGTGCTGTGGCTGTGGTGGGTGAGGCTTAGACGTGCGCACTCCACGCTGGCCTGTGTGTGTGTGTGTGTGTGTGTGTGGTGTGTGTAGTGTGTGTGTGTGTGTGTGTGTGTGTGTGTGTGTGTGTGTGTGTGTGTGTGTATTCACCTAGTTGTGTTTGCGGGGGTTGAGCTTTGCTCTTTCGGCCCGCCTCTCAACTGTCAATCAACTGTTTACTAACTACTTATTTTTTCCCCACCACACACACACACACACACCCACACACACACACACACACACACACACACACACACACACACACACACACACACCAGGAAGCAGCCCGTGACAGCTGACTAACTCCCAGCTACCTATTTACTGCTAGGTAACAGGGGTGGCATTCAGGGTGAAAGAAACTTTGCCCATTTGTTTCTACCTGGTGCGGGAATCGAACCCGCGCCACAGAATTACGAGTCCTGCGCGCTATCCACCAGGCCACCAGGCCCCTTGTGGGAGGTGTATGAGTGATGAGGATAATGAGGTGGGGCACCAGGTGAGACGTTACACCTTCATCTATCTCTTAATGAGGTAAATACCCCCCCATTCCTCCCCCCCCTTCCCTTCTCTCCCCCCCCCCCTTCCCTTCTTTCCCCCTCCCTGTCTCTCTCACAACTTGCTGGAACGCCCCCCAGCACGAATAGTTAGGACGGATTAAGTTACTAAACAACTGGGAAGGATAGGTTAAGGGGGGGTCCCAGGAGGTGGAGCTCTACCCTACATAAACAACTAAGGAAGCAGCAATAGGCAGGTACACACACACACACACACACACACACACACACACACACACACACACACACACACACACACACACACACACACACACACAGACGAGCCTTCTGGAGACAGAATTGATCACATCTTGAAGTAACCATCGAGGACTTGCTCGACTGAACGGAGTAAGAGGTGAGGAAGAGACCGAATATGAGAATAGGGAAGGAGGGAGAGAAGGAGAAGGAATATAAAGAGGAAGGAGTGACACTTGAAGAACAATGGTGAGTTTGAAGCACCATCAGTCTCCTCTACTTCTCTCTCTCTCTTCATCACTCTCCTCTACTTCCACCGTCGTCACTATATTTCTCTTCTCTTCCATCTTCACTATTTCTTCCACCTCCTCCCTTCATCATTTATTACATAGTTCTCCATATCCATCTCTCTTTACTGCACCTTTCTTCCCCCCTCTCTCTCTCTCTCTCTCTCTCTCTCTCTCTCTCTCTCTCTCTCTCTCTCTCTCTCTCTCTCTCTCTCTCTCTCTCTCTCTCGGCGAGATTTCAAGAAAATATAGAAATATATTCTAAGTGAGCCGGTCGGCCGAGCGGACAGCACGCTGGACTTATGATCCTGTGGTCCCGGATTCGATCCCGGGCGCCGGCGAGAAACAATGGGCAGAGTTTCTTTCACCCTATGCCCCTGTTACCTAGCAGTAAAATAGGTACCTGGGTGTTAGTCAGCTGTCACGGGCTGCTTCCTGGGGGTGGAGGCCTGGTCGAGGACCGGGCCGCGGGGACACTAAAGCCCCGAAATTATCTCAAGATAACCTCAAGATAAGTATATTTATATATTTGACTATCTCCCGAGGGAGAACACTTTTCGATTCAGTATTGTCTGAGGAGAGAGAGAGAGAGAGAGAGAGAGAGAGAGAGAGAGAGAGAGAGAGAGAGAGAGAGAGAGAAGTTGCCTACGACCAGACGCCCCCGAAGTGGCTGGTCAGAACCCTGGAAACACAAACCGTAACTGTCTCTATTTTCCGCTTGTTACAACTTGTAATAAAGTTGTTACATCTTGGCTTAACGTGTTTATGACGTATTAAAACGTTGTTACAACTTGCTATATTGGTTGTTATAACTGGTTAGGAGGTGTTAAAACTTGTTCGAACGTTGTACCAACGTCGTAGTTTCGGTGTGTGTTTGGCTGGAAGAACCGGACAAAATGTTTACTTGTGTGTTGTGTCCACCGCTGTCGCCTGCACGCTAATTGTCAGTCTGGAAACCTCACCACCTGTCCACTGTTTCCCAGCCGTTATTGGCTCCCGTTCTAACAGAAGCCCCTCTGTTGCTTTCTGCTTTTCTTGAATCCCGTTGTTCGTGTTTTGTATTTTGTACGTTATATCTTGGATCGCGGTGTGATTTCTTCAGAGTTTCGGACAAGGAACTCGGCAGGCATGTGCAGTTTCCTTGTGCAATCACGAGGAAACACGTGAAAACATGCAATGAACACGTAAACAGGCAATGAACACGTAAACAGGCAATGAACACGTAAACAGGCAATGAACACGTAAATAGGCAATGAACACGTAAACAGGCAATGAACACGTAAACAGGCAATGAACACGTAAACAGGCAATGAACACGTAAACAGGCAATGAACACGTAAATAGGCAATGAACACGTAAACAGGCAATGAACACGTAAACAGGCAATGAACACGTAAATAGGCAATGAACACGTAAACAGGCAATGAACACGTAAACAGGCAATGAACACGTAAACAGGCAATGAACACGTAAACAGGCAATGAACAAGCAGAGAGGTAATTATTGTGCAAGCCTCAAGGTGCATCGTTGCTAGCAGACTGTGAGATTATGCCTCTTCAAGGAGAAAGGAATCTCGCACCATGCAGGTCGGCGTTCAATCCCCCGACCGTCCACAAGTGGTTGGGCACCATTCCTTCCTCCTGTCCCATCCCAAATCCTTATCCTGACCCCCTTCCCAGTGCTATATAGTCGTAATGGCTTAGCGCTTTCCCCCCCCCCCCTGACAGTTCCCTTCCCTTCCCTTCCCTTCTCTGTGCTTCGCATCTTTGCACAGACGTCTGTGCAACCTGGTAGCTTCACACACACTTATATACAGTAGTATATTTATATAGAATGTTTATATATTAATAAATTAATGTATATTTATATATTAATGTATATTTATATATTAATGTATATTTATATATTAATGTATATTTATATATTAATGTATATTTATATATTAATGTTTATTTATACTACTGTGTTAATATACAGTAGTATATTTATACAGTATGTTTATACTTATAATTTATATACTGACTTATACTTACACTGATAAGTATAAGAGTATAGACAATATACTTATACTAAGTCTTGATGACCAAGATACCCTATATATATCACTTCTGAGAAATATAATTTTTATAGTAAAAAGGAAACTGCATAGTTGTCAGTAAGCTAACAGCATTCCAGAAAATGGGGTCGGGTGCGCTCAACAGATGGCGTTGCCATCGTCATAGTCGCCATATACTTATACATGTAGGAATAGGGCCCCCCCTGTCAGAAAAAAATTAAACAGGTAATTAACAGGAAAATGGGCAATCATTAAATGCTGAAATGAAGCTGAATAGATGAAGTGTACAATACATTGAGCCCAGTTACAGCCTAATCATTTAGAGAGACGATACCTGCATGTTGATTGGTCGAGCGGCGGAAGACACTAAACCAATCACCGGTTGGTTTAATCTAATAGGACAATGCGGCATGAATGCTGATTGGTCGAGGGCTGGAATGCGCCCAGCCAATCAGCTTCCAGCAGGACAAGTTGGAAAAAAAGAGATGTTGACAGCACGGAATATTAATGAAAGATATGCAGAAGTTATTACGAGTTGTGGAAGTAGCAACGAGATGTGTTAGTAGTAGTAGTAGTAGTAGTAGTAGTAGTAGTGGTGGTAGCAGTATTACTAGTAGCAAGACGATAGTAGTAATTTTGGTAGTAGAAGCGTGGGTAGTAATTACTGTCGTTCATCTTCTTGCTTTCAAAAATTTACAAAAACCTGAGTAAAAATGCATTTGGTGAATGTTGGAGTGATAAATGAGTGTGTGTGTGCGTGTGCACTCCACACACACACACACACACACACACACACACACACACACACACACACACACACACACACACACACACACACACACACACACACACACACACACACACACACACACCCACACACACACACACCCACACACACACACACCCACACACACACACACACACACACACACACACACACACACACACACACACACACACCCAGTTTCAAACTGACTCCATACACAGTTTCAAATGAAGATAGACCCCCAGTAGGCTCAGGAACCTGTACACCAGTTGACTGACAGTTGAGAGGCGGGACCAGAGAACCAGAGCCCAACCCCCGCAAGCACAACTAGACGAGTATATACACACTACTGCTTTTGTTTACCCGTGTCAAAAGCGTCTCTCCAACGCTTGGTACAGTCGACGACAGTTTTACGCGGGAAAAAAGAGGGGGGGAAAAGCACAAATACAAAAGGTGCAGAATGAACAGGGAACTACTCGTTCATTATGAAGGAAGAGGGGCGAGAGGAAGAGGGGTGTGTGGAAAAGGGCGAGGAAGGAGGGGCAGGAAATGGAAGAGGACGAGGAGGCAAGGATAGGTTAGCAGAGGAAAGGGGCAGCTGTGGAGCCACTGACAGATCTATGTCTCTCTCTCTCTCTCTCTCTCTCTCTCTCTCTCTCTCTCTCTCTCTCTCTCTCTCTCTCTCTCTCTCTCTCTCTCTCTCTCTCTCTCTCTCTCTGTGGCTTGCCTCTTGTTTTGGGGTTGTATTTATTGCAGTTTTCCTTCGCTATGTTGTAGGTCTTCCTGTACCTCCCTCCCTCCCTTCCTCCGACTCTGTGAGGGGCAGATAAAGTAGGCTGATAAACTAGTTATATAAGAAAGGTATTGACAATAACGGGAAGTAATTACAATGGTGATAATATCCGAATAAGTGATGATAATGGTGCAGTATATATATATATATATATATATATATATATATATATATATATATATATATATATATATATATATATCTTGACTTCAGTCCTGTACTAAGTTCGATACTAAAGTGAACTTGATGGTTGGTCAGTAGGTTAGCTGTAATATACGAACATGGATACTTAATGGGCTGTCCAACAGCCTGGTTGACCAGTTGCTGCAACGAGGAGGACCGGGCCGCGGGGACGTTGAGCCCCGAAATCATTGCAACATAAGATAACTTTGGGCTATTTGAAGACGCTCGAGATGTTGTGTTTGTTGCTAATTATTGTGTTTGAAATTGAAATTGAAATTGAAATAAGTTTATTGAGGTAAAATACACACAAAGGGATGAGGTATCTTCTTGAGGTTATCTTGAGATGATTTCGGGGCTTTTAGTGTCCCCGCGGCCCGGTCCTCGACCAGGCCTCCACCCCCCAGGAAGCAGCCCGTGACAGCTGACTAACACCCAGGTACCTATTTTACTGCTAGGTGACAGAGGCATAGGGTGAAAGAAACTTTGCCCATTGTTTCTCGCCGGCGCCTGGGATCGAAACCAG
>NC_091160.1:35114976-35129976 GCF_040958095.1 Procambarus clarkii | reverse complement strand
CGTTTATATACATTTACCAACATTAAATGAGAGATATTTGAAGCCCATCACATACCGCTGTTAATTCTTGAAAAAAATTCTCCGTTAATTCCTTCATTCATGAAAGAATTCTCTCTCATTCTCTCTCTAGCCCCCAAGTAACAGTTGCCAATATTTACTCCGTAATTTCTGGTTTTGACTTCACGCAATTTCTTATACCTTCGCTCAGATACATAAAAATAGATTTATACACAAATATCATGAAGTCATTCGGTAAAATTACTGGCGATAAAATAGGATAAATGGCCAAGATTTCCTGGGGTAGTAGGCGTGTTATCGATGGGTGGGGGGGGGGGGGGAGGGGAGGGGAGAGTGTTGCCACACAATGTAAACAAACTGTTATTTTCGACCAGTGTTGCCGGCTCTACGCGCCATAGTGCATTCCGTGGTACGGTACCGTAGTACGGTACTGTAGTACGGTACTGTAGTACGGTACTGTTTTTAGTGCGTTCCGGAGTACGGTACTGTTGACCCGGCGGGCAAAAGATGCTCCAGTCGTGTTCTATTCGACGCTGAGTGAACATTGGATTGGTGTTCACACGTGTTGAACAGCGGGTCATTGTTAGGTGAACATCGTTCTACGAGATTTGTTCTGTTCAAGCTACATGAATATATACAGTTCGTGAACTTACGCAAATAGGAAAATTTATATATATATATATATATATATATATATATATATATATATATATATATATATATATGTATATATATATGTATATATATATTTAAGGCACAACTCTCTGCGTACCTGTTATGCCAGTTGCTGGAAGGCTTCTGTGCTGGCTAGGGTTCGAGTCTCCTGGTGGGAAAGTGATCTAAAGTTGTATATATATATATATATATATATATATATATATATATATATATATATATATATTATAACTTTGATTAAGCTTGCCAGTAACGTTTTGAAGGTTATCTTGAGATGATTTCGGGGCTTAGCGTCCCCGCGGCCCAGTCCTCGACCAGGCCTCCTTTTTGTTACACATCCCCAGGAAGCAGCCCGTAGCAGCTGTCTAACTCCTAGCTCCCTATTTACTGCTAGGTGAACAGGAGCATTAGGGTGCAAGAAACTCTGCCCCCCATTTGTTTCCGCCTCCACCGGGGATCGACCCCGGAACCTCAGGTCTACGAATCCGAACCGCTGTCCACTCAGCTGTCAGGCCCTTAACTAGTTGTGCTTGCCGGTGGTTAAGTTTCAGTTCTGGGTCCCTGGCTCTCATTCTCATATATACCACAGTAAGGCTCCAGTGTGTTCAGGTCATTGTTATATCCATCACTTCTAATTGTGCTCTCTCTTTCTCTCTCTCTCTCTCTCTCTCTCTCTCTCTCTCTCTCTCTCTCTCTCTCTCTCTCTCTCTCTCTCTCTCTCTCTCTCTCTCTCTCTCTCGTTCTCTCGTTCTCTCTCTGTCTCTGTCTCTCTCTCTCTCTCTCTCTCTCTCTCTCTCTCTCTCTCTCTCTCTCTCTCTCTCTCTCTCTCTCTCTCTCTCTCTCTCTCTCTCTCTGGGTATACTCTGCTGACTCAGCTTGGACGCAAGCTGGACTCTCTCTCTCTCTCTCTCTCTCTCTCTCTCTCTCTCTCTCTCTCTCTCTCTCTCTCTCTCTCTCTCTCTCTCTCTCTCTCTCTCTCTCTCTCTCCAGCAAACACACAGTCAAGAACAACATCAAGTGTTTGGTCGGCTAATTGACTGACTTCAGTGTAGAGTATCGCGTTAATGGCCACTATCACCAGGAGTGCGGGAACCGCATGCGGCACCATACTGCTGGCAGCCTTCCTGTGCGGGTCCTGGTGGGAGCCGCATGCGGCACCCTGCTGCTGCTGGCAGGCTTCCTGTGCTGGGTCCTGGAGAGAGCCGCATGCGGCCCCCTCCTGCTGCTGGCAGCCTTCCTGTGCGCGCCCTTGAGGGAGCCGCATGCGGCACCCTGCTGCTGCTGGCAGCCTTCCTGTGCTGGGTCCTGGAGAGAGCCGCATGCGGCCCCCTCCTGCTGCTGGCAGCCTTCCTGTGCGCGCCCTTGAGAGAGCCGCATGCGGCACCCTACTACTGCTGGCAGCCTTCCTGTGCGCGCCCTTGAGGGTGCCGCATGCGGGACCCTACTACTGGCAGGCTTCCATGCGTCTAGAATGTTATCCCGATAAAAAACACTAAACATATAAATTTATATAAAATATATAAAATAAATATATACAAAATATATATAAATAATTATTATAGTTAATAAAATAATAGTTATATAGAGTATAATAATAATAATGTAAGTAAGGGTTAGGGGAAAAGTGGCAGTAGTGATGATATAATTTTTTTTTTATCTGGATACATGACAAAAGATCTTTTAGAGGAAGCGTAACTTTGTACAAGAGTTTGGGGGCTGAAGTTGTGGAGGCTGGTGGGGCTCTGTCTCTGTCTGTCTCTGTCTCTGTCTGTCTCTCTCTCTCTGTCTCTCTCTCTCTCTGTCTCTGTCTCTCTGTCTGTCTCTCTCTCTCTCTGTCTCTCTCTCTCTCTGTCTCTCTCTCTCTCTGTCTCTCTCTCTCTGTCTCTCTGTCTCTGTCTCTCTGTCTGTCTCTCTCTCTCTCTGTCTCTCTCTCTCTCTGTCTCTCTCTCTCTGTCTCTCTCTGTCTCTCTCTCTCTCTCTCTCTCTCTCTCTCTCTCTCTCTCTCTCTCTCTCTCTCTCTCTCTCTCTCTCTCTCTCTCTCTCTCTCTCTCTGTCTCTCTGTCTGTCTCTGCCTCTCTCTGCCTCTCTCTCTCTCTGTCTCTCTCTGTCTGTCTCTCTCTCTCTGTCTCTCTCTCTCTGTCTCTCTCTGTCTCTCTCTCTCTCTCTCTCTCTCTCTCTCTCTCTCTCTCTCTCTCTCTCTCTCTCTCTCTCTCTCTCTGTCTCTCTGTCTCTCTGTCAGTCTCTGCCTCTCTCTGTCTCTCTCTCTCTCTGTCTCTCTCTCTCTCTCTGTCTCTCTCTGTGTCTGTCTGTCTCTCTCTCTCTCTCTCACCAGTCAAGTTGGTGTACCTGGTGTGGTCTTGATCTATCTCTCTATCTTGTCTACGATGTTTACTCAGAGTTTGACACCAGTCAAATCACCTTGTCTCTTTCACCTCCCTCTACTGCAGCTCTTGTAGTTATTGCGGCTACTGTTGTTGTTGTTGTAGTGGTGGTGGCACCATGATGGCCCTGGTGGCACCACAATAATAGTGGCGGCAGCAACAGTATGATAGAAGGGCCACAAAAATGACTTTTAATCTGGGAAAATGGAATTAGGCTATAAATATCTAGCCGGCCATTTTCTGTTTTCCGCAAACCCAGAATTAACTCAGTTTTATTGTTGTTTTTGCTTTTTGTTTATTGTCAGTTCACAAATCTTTCATTTCTTTCTTATCTATCCAGCTATCTACGTTGCGTTATCTATCGACGGACGTTATCTATCTTCACAAATCTCCGTTTGTTTCAAGAATTCGTTTGTAATTACAGTTTCTTAAAGAGAAGCTACATAGTCGTGTGTATTAGATACCTGATCAACCAGGCTGTGATTCATACGTCAGGCTGCGAGCAGCCGCGTCCAACAGCCTGGTTGACCAGTCCAGCAACCAGGAGGCCTGGTCGACGACCGGGCCGCGGGGACACTAAGCCCCGGAAGCACCTCAAGGTAACCTCAAGGTAAGGTAAGGTATCTTGAGGTTATCTTGAGATAATTTCGGGGCTTAGTGTCCCCGCGGCCCGGTCCTCGACCAAGCCTCCACCCCCCAAGGAAGCAGCCCGTGACAGCTGACTAACTCCCAGGTACTTATTTACTGCTAGGTGAGCATCAGGGTGAAAGAAACTCTGCCCATTGTTTCTCGCCGGCGCCCGGGATTGAACCCGGGACCACAGGATCACGCGTCCAGTGTTCTGTCCACTCAATTCCGTCTCTTTTCTGTCCCGTTGATAAGAGCAAGAGAGAGATTGGGAGGGACACACAATCACCACTTCCCCAATCCCTAAAAACCGGAGGAGGAGGAGGAGGAAGAGGAGTTTTCAGGGTAAAGCACCAAGCCATAATGACTATATAGCACTTGGAAGGAGTCAGGATAAGGATTTGGGATGGGACGGAGGGTAAGGCATGGTGCCCCAACCGCTTGGTGGACGGTCGGGGATTGAACGCCGACCTGCATGAAGAAGCGAGACCGACGCTCTACCGTCCACCCCAAGTGGCTGGGTATCCACTTGGGCTAGTAATAGATTGATTGATGAAGATGAAGCCACCCAAGAGGTGGCACGGGCATGAATAGCCCGTAAGGGCTAGTAATAAAGGCAATCTCTGCTATATTATGTCAGGTGTGTGGAGCCAGTTTGGCAAAAATTCACATGTAAAAAAGTCCCCCCCCCACCCCCCCCCCACCCCCCACCCTGCCCGAAAATGGCCGCCACAACGATGCTATAATATTACGGTTCTTCGAGGGGGGGGGGGGGGGGAAATGGCCAGGTAAAAAAAAAGACATTTTGGGAGATGGTCGACTGTCTCACCTCTCCTCCTCCTCCTACGGGATCACCATAGCCCGTGCTACTTGGAACTTTGTGTTCCAGGTAACGAATCTTAATCAACAACAACAACAACACTGCTGAGGTTATGCAATCTTGCAACGCAGAAGTCAAAATTGTCTTTGAAGGTACATGGTACAAAGTGGTACACGGTACAAAGTGGTACACGGTACAAAGTGGTACACGTGCACAAAGTGGTACACATGCACAAAGTGGTACACGTGTACAAAGTGGTACACGGTACAAAGTGGTACACGTGCACAAAGTGGTACACGGTATAAAGTGGTACACGTGCACAAAGTGGTACACGTGCACAAAGTGGTACACGTGCACAAAGTGGTACACGGTACAAAGTGGTACACGTGCACAAAGTGGTACACGGTACACAGTGGTACACGTGCACAAAGTGGTACACGTGCACAAAGTGGTACACGTGCACAAAGTGGTACACGGTACAAAGTGGTACACGTGCACAAAGTGGTACACGTGCACAAAGTGGTACACGGTACAAAGTGGTACACGTGCACAAAGTGGTACACGGTACAAAGTGGTACACGTGCACAAAGTGGTACACGGTACAAAGTGGTACACGTGCACAAAGTGGTACACGTGCACAAAGTGGTACACGTGCACAAAGTGGTACACGGTACAAAGTGGTACACGTGCACAAAGTGGTACACGTGCACAAAGTGGTACACGGTACAAAGTGGTACACGTGCACAAAGTGGTACACGGTACAAAGTGGTACACGTGCACAAAGTGGTACACGGTACAAAGTGGTACACGGTACAAAGTGGTACACGTGCACAAAGTGGTACACGGTACAAAGTGGTACACGTGCACAAAGTGGTACACGGTACAAAGTGGTACACGTGCACAAAGTGGTACACGGTACAAAGTGGTACACGTGCACAAAGTGGTACACGGTACAAAGTGGTACACGTGTACAAAGTGGTACACGGTACAAAGTGGTACACGTGCACAAAGTGGTACACGGTACAAAGTGGTACACGGTGCAAAGTGGTACACGGTACAAAGTGGTACACGGTACAAAGTGGTACACGGTACATATTTTATTGTGCTTTTTATTGTTACGTAAGTTCATTACACATAAAATAGCCGGGGGGGGGGGAGGGGAGGGGGAGGTTGGGAGTTGGTGAAGCCTTTAGCGTTCACTGAATTGCACGCAATGTGTGTGTGTGTGTGTGTGTGTGTGTGCAATGTTGTTTGTTTTTATTGACAACGGATCTTGCAACCACTGTTGTGAATACGGGGCTCGCCATAGCCCGTGCTGCTCTAAACTTAAGTTTCGAGTCAGCTGAATCGCTACAACGACAAACAGGTGTTCTGAATGTTCACTACAGCCACCACAATCGCAACCACAACGACTATCAGCTTCTCAAACCACCACCACTACCACCACCACCACCAACCACAATTCCAGCAATATTCCCAGCTTTCCTAATGTCATTACCCATTGTCTTCTGTTCTTTTGCGGGCTCTACCTGTATTAAGTTTCTCTTTGTTCTTTTCAGGTAGGTGTTGCATGGATGTGAGGTAAGGGGGAGAGCCGTGAGGAGGCTTGAGGTAAGAGGTAAGGGTTAAGAGGTAAGAGGTAAGGGTTAAGAGGTAAGGGAAGAATCCACGAAAGTCATACAGCGACCCGTCCTCTTGAAATCACGTCGCTTTTCGCTAGCATGCGCGCTATGGCCAAAAAATGGGCGTAATGTGAAATGAAATCGGCTTACGAAAGTGATGTACTGTCCCGTTTTCTGTGTTGAGTCCTCCGGCTTACTCGGTTACGTTAGGAGAGGAAACCTTCAATTAACGTTTTTCATGACGTTTTGAAACTTTTTGAGAATGTCCTGCCCCACCTAACCTACCAGAGGACCTTTAACTAATTGTTGTTAAAAAAAAATCCCAAATTTATTTTCATTTTTTTTCGTTTTTAAATTACGTCCACTTTCGGCTATACGGGTAAACGGCCAAAAGCGACGTTATTTTTATGAGGACAGGTTGCATTGAGGCAATGTGATGTAGTCATTGTGGTAGTTCGCCTTGGCTATAGGCACATCTGGCAGGTTAGTGAGGCTGAGCCACTACCAGAATACTCAGATTGTAAACTCTGTGATAAACCTTTAATGCATTCACTAGAACACTATATTGTTGAATGTGAAACCGTAAAGGACTTTTAAGACCTCCTGGCCTCTTGTACCACCAACTGTGTAACTATTTCATTGACTCAGGTGTTCTGGACGACATCCTAACAATTTATACAAAATTTGCTTGTCCATTTTGAAGATTAAAGAACAATTTCAATATGTTATTTTTAAGTTAAACTCACGAATCCATTCCTTACGAAACCTGTACATCTCAAGGCCAGGCTCGGGGGAGTGGAAGAGCTCCCAAGACCCTCTCCAGGCATGGCTTTGTTTACACTTGTTAAACAGTTTACGAACTCTGAAGCACTTGAAGGTTGTTTATAAGAACAATTACCCGCCGCTCTCAAGTTTGAGGAGTTCGGGAACTATTTAATAAATGTGAAAGTCGCCGTGATTGACGAGAGATAGACAGGTTTCGTAGTGGGTTGTGTAGATGATTCCTTGTCTATCATGGTTTATTGGGGGGAAGAGGTTCAGGGGAAATGGAGAAGGGCAGATGATGGGGGGAGTGAGGTAGGTGATGGGGGGAGTGAGGTAGGTGATGGGTGAGTGAGGTAGGTGA
The DNA here is from genome assembly GCF_040958095.1 of Procambarus clarkii. Lineage (NCBI taxonomy): Eukaryota > Metazoa > Arthropoda > Malacostraca > Decapoda > Cambaridae > Procambarus > Procambarus clarkii. Next base: position 35,122,707 of record NC_091160.1, on the reverse strand, counting down.
TGGGTGAGTGAGGTAGGTGATGGGTGAGTGAGGTAGGTGATGGGTGAGTGAGGTAGGTGATGGGTGAGTGAGGTAGGTGATGGGTGAGTGAGGTAGGTGATGGGTGAGTGAGGTAGGTGATGGGTGAGTGAGGTAGGTGATGGGTGAGTGAGGAAAATGAGAGACAGAGAAGAATGCAGCAATAAAGGAGAGAGAGAGAGGGGGAGGAAGGGGGGCGGTGTGCCCCAGTAGTGAGGGGGGGGGAGTTAAATATCCCAGAAATGTTTAGCATTTTAACCTGCCTCATGGCGGGTATGGTAATGAGGGCGGGCCAGGCGCCCACCCCACGCCCACCCCCCACGCCCACCACCCACGCCCACGCCCACGTTTTTACATTCCTGGTGAAGCCCCAGGCATTAATTACCTCTCATGCACCTCCACCCCACTCCCCACTCCCCCCCCCCCCTTTACACACACACACTAAAAAAAACTAAATTCTAAAATTGATTTTCAATTATTTTTCATGTTCAAAATACGTCCATTTTCAGCCATGCGGCAAACGGGCAAATTCAGACGTAATTTCACTACAGAAGACGAGAGAGAGAGAGAGAGAGAGAGAGAGAGAGAGAGAGAGAGAGAGAGAGAGAGAGAGAGAGAGATTTCGGTGTGAATATAATCCCCAACACCAGAGCCACATCAAGAGGATATCATCAGCGGCATACGGGACGGTGACAAACATAAGAACAGCATTTAGGAATCTAAATTAGAGAAGATGGTAGAAACAGAGGAGGGGAGGGATATGATCCCAATATACAAGGTACTTAGGGGAGTGGTATATAGACTATGTAGCTCCAAGGACTCCTGTACGGGTAGTTAACAAGTCGAGGACGACCTCGGGGAGAAGAACAACTCCAGGGGACCCTCTTCAGGCGTTGCACAAGTGGAATGCACTGTAAAAAGAAGTTGTAGAAGCCACCTCCATCCACATCTTCAAGGCCAGCTTCCACAACCAGTTTAAGCGTCGGAATTGTTACTGTACAACACAAGAGGCGTAACACGGCTGGTAGGCTGAGAATAGAGCAAGAGCTGGCTCTCAAAGAGCTGGGTCTCAAAGATCTGGTTCTCAAAGAGTTAGAGCCAGATTCACGAAGCGGTTACGCAAACACTTACGAACCTGACCATCTTTTCTCAATCTTTGGCGGCTTTGTTTACAATTATTAAACAGTTAATGAGCTCCGAAGCACCAGGAGGCTGTTTATAACAATAACAACAGTTGATTGGCAAGTTTTCATGCTTGTAAACTGTTTAATAAATGTAACCAAAGCCGTCAAAGATTGAGGGAAGATGTACATGTTACGTAAGTAAACTGTTTAATAAATGTAAACAAAGCCGTCAAAGATTGAGGGAAGATGTACATGTTACGTAAGTAAACTGTTTAATAAATGTAAACAAAGCCGTCAAAGATTGAGGGAAGATGTACATGTTACGTAAGTAAACTGTTTAATAAATGTAAACAAAGCCGTCAAAGATTGAGGGAAGATGTACATGTTACGTAAGTAAACTGTTTAATAAATGTAACCAAAGCCGTCAGAGATTGAGGAAAAGATGTACATGTTACGTAAGTACTTGCGTAACTGCTTCGTGAATCTGCCTCCCAGGTCCCCAAGTACACAGCTTCCAAAAAACTTGAATAATAAGTGTTATATTGTAAAGTTTAAATCTTGTCGCGGAGGTTGGTAACAACGCGGGTGACCCGTGCCGGAAGCCAGCACGAACAGTCTAGCCAAACACAGGTACAGGCGGCCACACACAGGTACAGGCGGCCACACACAGGTACAGGCGGCCACACACAGGTACAGGCGGCCACACACAGGTACAGGCGGCCACACACAGGTACAGGCGGCCACACACAGGTACAGGCGGCCACACACAGGTACAGGCGGCCACACACAGGTACAGGCGGCCACACACAGGTACAGGCGGCCACACACAGGTACAGGCGGCCACACACAGGTACAGGCGGCCACACACACACACACACACACACACACACACACACACACACACACACACACACACACACACACACACACACACACACACACCCAGACGACCTCCATAGCCAATAGGAATGATTCACTTACAGGGGTGGTTCACCCGGCGCTCGCTGATTGGTCGATGACCTCGAGTCGTTTGGCCCTGAATGTGATTTCCGGGATCACCAGGTTGTTGTTGTTGGGACGGGGGGGGGGGGGGGGGGGGGGGGGGGGGGGGGAGGGGGGGCTTTTTCTGGGGGGGGGGTTTGGGCTTTTCCTGGGGGGGGGGGAAGGGGGGTTGAGCTTGTGTTCGGATGTCAGAGAGAGTAGGAAATAAAGAGAGGATGTGAACGGGTAGTTTATTGTCCTCATTTGGATCCAATACACTGTTGCTGCCAGTGTGGTGCATGGCTTCCCGCAGGCTGGTGGAGTGACCCCCCCATTATCGGTCTTTGATACATGAGACTGTTACTACTTCCAGACGGTGTCTCTGTCCCGGCTGTCTGTGGCTCTTCCAGTGACTCATTTGGGTACTAAGGTCCCACCTGTGTCCCCTTTGTTCGCGTACCACCCGTGCTAAATAGTTTTATCTTTATCTACCCCCTGTCAATTCCTCTGAGAATTTTGTAGGTGGTGATCATGGCTCCCCCTAACTCTTCTGCCTTTTTTTTAACGTGAGGTTTAATTCCCAGTAGTCTTTCCTCGGAACTCATACCTCTCAGCTCTGGGTCTAGCCTCGTGGCATTCCTCTGAACTTTCCTTTAATTTTGTCTTGTGTTTGACCAGAGTGTAGGGTTATCTTGACGTTATCTTGAGATGATTTCGGGGCTTAGCGTCCCCGCGGCCCGGTCCTCGACCAGGCCTCCTTTTTGTTACACATCCCCCCAGGAAGCAACCCGTAGCTTTCGTAGCTGGGTCTAACTCCCAGGTTCCTATTTACTGCTAGGTGAACAGGGGCATCAAGGTGAAAAAAACTTTTTGCCCATTTGTCTCCGCCTTCACCGGAGGATCGAACCCGGAACCTCGGGACTACGAATCCGAAGCGCTGTCCACTCAGCTGTCAGGCGCCCTAAAGGGTGGGGGGCCGCTTCCTCCAAGACTGCTCTCTCAGTAATTCCTTATGCAAAGTTCTTAGTCATTCTCTATATACTTTTTCACCCATTTTGTTCCTGTTTCATCTCGTGTTCTTTCACTGTTGTTTAATGGTGTTTGGCCGAGAGTGGCAGTAGGCCTAAGAGAAACAATACTTCAGTTTTTATCTTTACATTCTGTTAGTGTAGAACAATACTCCACCCTAGAGAGCACTAGTGTCATGCGAGAATTGGGCTGTTAGTGTAGAACAATACTCCACCCTAGAGAGCACTAGTGTCATGCGAGAATTGGGCTGTTAGTGTAGAACAATACTCCACCCTAGAGAGCACTAGTGTCATGCGAGAATTGGGCTGTTAGTGTAGAACAATACTCCACCCTAGAGAGCACTAGTGTCATGCGAGAATTGGGCTGTTAGTGTAGAACAATACTCCACCCTAGAGAGCACTAGTGTCATGCGAGAATTGGGCTGTTAGTGTAGAACAATACTCCACCCTAGAGAGCACTAGTGTCATGCGAGAATTGGGCTGTTAGTGTAGAACAATACTCCACCCTAGAGAGCACTAGTGTCATGCGAGAATTGGGCTGTTAGTGTAGAACAATACTCCACCCTAGAGAGCACTAGTGTCATGCGAGAATTGGGCTGTTAGTGTAGAACAATACTCCACCCTAGAGAGCACTAGTGTCATGCGAGAATTGGGCTGTTAGTGTAGAACAATACTCCACCCTAGAGAGCACTAGTGTCATGCGAGAATTGGGCTGTTAGTGTAGAACAATACTCCACCCTAGAGAGCACTAGTGTCATGCGAGAATTGGGCTGTTAGTGTAGAACAATACTCCACCCTAGAGAGCACTAGTGTCATGCGAGAATTGGGCTGTTAGTGTAGAACAATACTCCACCCTAGAGAGCACTAGTGTCATGCGAGAATTGGGCTGTTAGTGTAGAACAATACTCCACCCTAGAGAGCACTAGTGTCATGCGAGAATTGGGCTGTTAGTGTAGAACAATACTCCACCCTAGAGAGCACTAGTGTCATGCGAGAATTGGGCTGTTAGTGTAGAACAATACTCCACCCTAGAGAGCACTAATGTCATGAGAGAATTGGGCTGTTAGTGTAGAACAATACTCCACCCTAGAGAGCACTAGTGTCTTGGAAGAGTAACATTCCACTAAGTACTCCCAGGCATACTCTCTAGCTCACTCCATGGTATGTTGTCGAAGCACCCAATGCGTACATTCCAATGTTCCTGGTGGCTCCTGTGAATTACCTCAACACCACCATTGGTAAGGCATCTCTTGTTTGAAAGGTTCTTGCTATCCAACCTATCCATTTGCCGTTGTGACAGCTAATTTTTTTTACAGTTGGCTTGCAGCTGATACAGCTAATTTCTTGTGTTCTTTAAAGATAAGGAGCCAGATTCACGAAGCAATTACGCAAACACTTACGAACCTTTACATATTTTCTCAATCTTTGGCGGCTTTGTTTACAATTATTAAACAGTTAATGAGCTCGGAAGCACCAGGAGGCTGTTTATAACAATAACAACAGTTGATTGGCAAGTTTTCATGCTCGTAAACTGTTTAATAAATGTAACCAAAGCCGTCAAAGATTGAGAAAAGATGTACACGTTCGTAAGTACTTGCGTAACTGCTTCGTGAATCTGGCCTCGGGTCTTCCGACATCATTACTCCCATCTCTTTTTATGATGCTATGTTTCTTTTTACAGTGAGGGTTGACTGCGTTTTATGTCGGGTTTCCGTTTTAATTTTTCGTTTTTCCACAGTACAGGAGCTGGAACTTATCCTCATTAAACATCATGTTATTTTAAGTGACCCGTTGAAAGACATGATTAACATCTATTAAAGAGGATGGCTGTCTCCTCGATGTTGGCTCATTAAAATACTTGTCTTATCTGCTAAACATTATACACTGCTATAGTTTAAATTCTTGTCTATGTTCGATATTAAAATGTGAAAAAGATAAAAGGATATCAGTAAGATATCACCACCCTAGTGCTCTCTAGGGTGGAGTATTGCTGCACACTAACAGCCCAATTATCTCAAGACACTAGTGCTCTCTAGGGTGGAGTACTGTTGCACACTAACAGCCCAATTATCTCAAGACACTGAAAAGGAATTGAAAGTTAGTACAGTCAATTATAACCCAACAGGGTAGTCGACGGGGCATATAGTCTCTCACGTTCACAACCTCACTTTCTGATTGGTTGATGAAGCTCCAGCGACCCAAGAGTGTAGCACGGGCATGAATAGCCCCGTAACTCACTTTCTCGTAGATACTGATGATATTAAGTACGCCTCCTCCCCTCACCACCACCACTCTCGACACATCACCACCACATAAACTACTGGCAAGGCTTACAAGCCACGTTACGGGCTCACCATAGCCCGTGCTACTTGCCCCGCTCCTGTGCCAGGTAAGTTACGGGCTCACCATAGCCCGTGCTACTTGCCCGACTCCTGTGCCAGGTAAGTTACGGGCTCACCATAGCCCGTGCTACTTGCCCCGCTCCTGTGCCAGGTAAGTTACGGGCTCACCATAGCCCGTGCTACTTGGAACTTGTTCCGAGTAGCTGAATCTATAACAACAACAACAACAAGAAGCTTAAAAGCTTTAATATAGTGTTGCCTGCTATTCAAACGAGAGATGTAATCTTCCCTTGGAAAATATTGCATGGAGTGCTTGCAAATCTCCGCGCTGAGGTAATCCCTTTGGAAAGCAAGAGGCGCAGTGGAATGTGAAAATTATTCCTCTGGAGAGATGGCCAGGTGGTGGAAATACAGCAAGACACTGTGCAGGCTGCCAGCGGCTTGTCCGCAACAACCGTGGACATCTTCAAGAGAAAACTGGATAGTTTTCTTCAAGGAGTGCCGGATCAGCGGGGCTGTGGTGGGTATGTGGGCCTGTGGGCCGCTCCAAGCAACAGCCTGGTGGACCAAACTCTCACAAGTCAAGCCTGGCCTCGGGCCGGGCTTGGGGGAGTAGAAGAACTCCCAGAACCCCATCAACCAGGTATATGTGGGCCTGCGGGCCGCTCCAAGCAACAGCCTGGTGGACCAAACTCTCACAAGTCAAGCCTGGCCTCGGGCCGGGCTTGGGGGAGTAGAAGAACTCCCAGAACCCCATCAACCAGGTATATGTGGGCCTGCGGGCCGCTCCAAGCAACAGCCTGGTGGACCAAACTCTCACAAGTCAAGCCTGGCCTCGGGCCGGGCTTGGGGGAGTAGAAGAACTCCCAGAACCCCATCAAGCAGGTATATGTGGGCCTGCGGGCCGCTCCAAGCAACAGCCTGGTGGACCAAACTCTCACAAGTCAAGCCTGGCCTCGGACCGGGCTTGGGGAAGTAGAAGAACTCCCAGAACCCCATCAAGCAGGTATATGTGGGCCTGCGGGCCGCTCCAAGCAACAGCCTGGTGGACCAAACTCTCACAAGTCAAGCCTGGCCTCGGGCCGGGCTTGGGGGAGTAGAAGAACTCCCAGAACCCCATCAACCAGGTATATGTGGGCCTGCGGGCCGCTCCAAGCAACAGCCTGGTGGACCAAACTCTCACAAGTCAAGCCTGGCCTCGGGCCGGGCTTGGGGGAGTAGAAGAACTCCCAGAACCCCATCAACCAGGTATATGTGGGCCTGCGGGCCGCTCCAAGCAACAGCCTGGTGGACCAAACTCTCACAAGTCAAGCCTGGCCTCGGGCCGGGCTTGGAGGAGTAGAAGAACTCCCAGAACCCCATCAACCAGGTATATGTGGGCCTGCGGGCCGCTCCAAGCAACAGCCTGGTGGACCAAACTCTCACAAGTCAAGCCTGGCCTCGGACCGGGCTTGGGGAGTAGAAGAACTCCCAGAACCCCATCAAGCAGGTATATGTGGGCCTGCGGGCCGCTCCAAGCAACAGCCTGGTGGACCAAACTCTCACAAGTCAAGCCTGGCCTCGGGCCGGGCTTGGGGGAGTAGAACAACTCCCAGAACCCCATCAACCAGGTATATGTGGGCCTGCGGGCCGCTCCAAGCAACAGCCTGGTGGACCAAACTCTCACAAGTCAAGCCTGGCCTCGGACCGGGCTTGGGGAGTAGAAGAACTCCCAGAACCCCATCAAGCAGGTATATGTGGGCCTGCGGGCCGCTCCAAGCAACAGCCTGGTGGACCAAACTCTCACAAGTCAAGCCTGGCCTCGGGCCGGGCTTGGGGAGTAGAAGAACTCCCAGAACCCCATCAAGCAGGTATATGTGGGCCTGCGGGCCGCTCCAAGCAACAGCCTGGTGGACCAAACTCTCACAAGTCAAGCCTGGCCTCGGGCCGGGCTTGGGGGAGTAGAAGAACTCCCAGAACCCCATCAAGCAGGTATATGTGGGCCTGCGGGCCGCTCCAAGCAACAGCCTGGTGGACCAAACTCTCACAAGTCAAGCCTGGCCTCGGGCCGGGCTTGGGGGAGTAGAAGAACTCCCAGAACCCCATCAACCAGGTATATGTGGGCCTGCGGGCCGCTCCAAGCAACAGCCTGGTGGACCAAACTCTCACAAGTCAAGCCTGGCCTCGGGCCGGGCTTGGGGGAGTAGAACAACTCCCAGAACCCCATCAACCAGGTATATGTGGGCCTGCGGGCCGCTC
>NC_091160.1:34974976-35112476 GCF_040958095.1 Procambarus clarkii | reverse complement strand
ACAGACAGTGGGGATGTGTGTGTGTGTGGAAGTGGAAGGTGCGGGGTGTTGGGTGCTCATTGATCGAGGTGGGGTTTGGGTGGGGTGGGGTGGGGGGTGGTGGGGTTTTGGGTGGGGGGTGGGGTGGGGGGGGGCTGTCTTGCATGACTGACCCACTGTGCTGGTATGTTGCTCCCCCCCTACCCCTCTACCCCCCCCCCCCTTCTCCCCCCCCCCCCCCCACAGGTACACACAAGAGTAAGTTGTAGTTCCTGGAGAGAATATTCGATCTGGTCGACCAGACTGTTGGTGCTGGCAACTTGCAGACGAGAGAAGTTCGAGGTTGTGGAGACGCGATAGGCACCTATTGTGTTAAGTTGTGGGTGGTGTTGTTGTTGTTGTAATTGGTGAGGCGTGGTCAGAGACCGGGCCGCGTGTGTGTAGTGATCCCATGGCCAGTAGGAGGTAGTTATGTGTACCTATGGTTGTTTGGCTAGGTTAAGGGTCATTAACTTCTGGAAGGTTATAAGGCCCACCACAATATCTTACTGGCCATGACCTACGTAAACTCAATCAGTCAATCAATCAATCTCAGGTAATATTCACTTCATCCTACTGTGTAGGATGTAGGCTCCCTCCCTTGTGTAGCCCCTCTACACAAGGGAGGGAGCAAAGCATTGGCAAAGAATTATAGACCAGTTGCACAAACGTCCCACATAATACAAGTATTTGAGAGAGTGATCAGGAGTCAGGTCACTAGTTTCATGGAGACCAATGACCTCCACAACCCAGGCCAACATGGAGACCAATGACCTTCACCACCCAGGCCAACATGGAGACCAATGACCTCCACAACCCAGGCCAACATGGAGACCAATGACCACAACCCAGGCCAACATGGAGACCAATGACCTCCACAACCCTGGCCAACATGGATTTAGAGCGGGAAGATCGTCCCTCTCACAGCTACTTGACCACTACGACAAAGCCACTGAGGCATTAGAAGAAAAACAGAATGCAGATGTAATATACACGGACTTCACAAAGGCATTCGATAAATGTGACCATGGAGTGATAGCACACAAAATGAGGCCAATGGGAATAACTGGTAAAGTAGGACGCTGGATACTCAGTTTTATGTCGAACAGAACACAAAGAGTAACAGTCAACCATATAAAATCTAGTCCAAACGCAGTTAAAAACTCTGTACCTCAAGGTACAGTCCTTGCACCACTGCTGTTCCTTATTCTCATATCAGATATAGATAAAAATACAAGTCACAGCTTCGTATCATCCTTTGCAGATGATACAAAAGTCAGCATAAAAATTACCTCGGCTGAAGACATTGAAAAACTTCAAGCAGATATTAATAAAGTTTTCGACTGGGCAGCAGAAAATAACATGATGTTTAACAGTGATAAATTCCAGGTACTCAGGTACGGTAAAAATGAGGACCTTAAACATAATACAGAGTACAAAACACAATCAAATGTGCCCATAGTAGGACAACAGCAGCGGAGTCGGTCGGCCGAGCGGACAGCACGCTGGACTTATGATCTGGTGGTCCTGGGTTCGATCCCAGGCGCCGGCGAGAAACAATGGGCAGAGTTTCTTTCACCCTATGCCCCTGTTACCTAGCAGTAAAATAGGTACCTGGGTGTTAGTCAGCTATCACGGGCTGCTTCCTGGGGGTGGAGGCCTGGTCGAGGACCGGGCCGCGGGGACACTAAAGCCCCGAAATCATCTCAAGATAACCTCAAGATAGCATGTAAAGGATTTGGGAATAATGATGTCCGACGACCTAACGTTTAGGGAGCATAACCAAGCAAATATCGCGTCAGCCAGAAAAATGATCGGATGGATTACGAGAACTTTCAAGTCCAGAGATCCCATCACAATGGTTGTACTCTTCAAGTCACTTGTGTTGTCCCGTCTTGAGTACTGCTCAGTACTCACTCTCCCATTCAGAGCAGGAGAGATTGCTGAAATAGAGGGAATACAGAGAACATATACGGCACGCATAGACGAGATAAAGCACCTAAATTATTGGGATCGTCTCAAAGCCCTCCAAATGTACTCACTAGAAAGGAGACGAGAGAGATTACCAAATAATATACACCTGGAAGATACTGGAGGAACAGGTCCCTAATCTACACAGTAAAATAACAACATACTGGAGTGAACGATATGGAAGAAAATGCAGAATAGAACCAGTGAAGAGCAGAGGTGCCATAGGCACAATCAGAGAACACTGTATAAACATCAGAGGTCCGCGGTTGTTCAACATCCTCCCAGCGAGCATAAGAAATATTGCCGGAACAACCGTGGACATCTTCAAGAGGAACCCAGATAGTTTCCTCCAAGGAGTGCCGGACCAACCGGGCTGTGGTGGGTATGTGGGCCTGCGGGCCACTGCAAGCAACAGCCTGGTGGACCAAACTCTCACAAGTCAAGCCTGGCCTCGGGCCGGGCTTGGGGGAGTAGAAGAACTCCCAGAACCCCATCAACCAGGTATATGTGGGCCTGCGGGCCGCTCCAAGCAACAGCCTGGTGGACCAAACTCTCACAAGTCAAGCCTGGAGAAACTCCCAGAACCCCATCAACCAGGTATATGTGGGCCTGCGGGCCGCTCCAAGCAACAGCCTGGTGGACCAAACTCTCACAAGTCAAGCCTGGCCTCGGGCCGGGCTTGGGGGAGTAGAAGAACTCCCAGAACCCCATCAAGCAGGTATATGTGGGCCTGCGGGCCGCTCCAAGCAACAGCCTGGTGGACCAAACTCTCACAAGTCAAGCCTGGCCTCGGGCCGGGCTTGGGGGAGTAGAAGAACTCCCAGAACCCCATCAACCAGGTATCAACCAGGTTCATTTGAGTTAGTTTCAGCTTCCCTTCACAAGGAATTATCCGTGTGTGTGTGTGTGTGTGTGTGTGTGTGTGTGTGTGTGTGTGTGTGTGTGTGTGTGTGTGTGTGTGTGTGTGTGTGTGTAAATGCTGAAGCTGTGTTCCTTGAGTATTTTCTATGTATATATTATGATATCCGTGTAATATTGCCAAGGGGTCGAGTCTGCGAGCTTGACGCTGTAAGTGACTGTGGTGAATGTTGTGGCCGCGTATTAATTCACACGTAAATTAGTTCACAAGTGTGTGTACAAGTGTTCCAGTGTGGAGAGACCTGCTGGCTGTGTGTGTGTGTGTGTGTGTGTGTGTGTGTGTGTGTGTGTGTGTGTGTGTGTGTGTGTGTGTGTGTGTGTGTGTGTGTGTGTGTGTGTGTGTACTCACCTAGTTGTGTCTGCAGGATCGAGCATTGACTCTTGGATCCCGCCTTTCGAGCCATCGGTTGTTTACAGCAATGACTCCTGTCCCATTTCCCTTATCATACCTGGTTTTAAAATTATGAATAGTATTTGCTTCCACAACCTGTTCCTGAAGTGCATTCCATTTCCCCACTACTCTCACGCTAAAAGAAAACTTCCTAACATCTCTGTGACTCATCTGAGTTTCAAGCTTCCACCCATGTCCCCTCGTTCTGTTATTATTACGTGTGAACATTTCGTCTCTTTCCACACATTTCCACTGTGTGTGTGTGTGTGTGTGCGTGTGTGCGTGCACGTGCGTGCGTTTGGGGGCCAGTCACACCCGTGTACTCACTTGTATTGATGGGTTAAGCTTCAGCTCTTCCGTCCCACCTCCCCGCCTTCAGTCAATCGGTGTACAGATTCCTGCACCTATTGAACTGTCACATCTACAGTTAATACTCTGTATAGAGTGTGTCTCCAGTCCTTCACTTCTCTGTTGTCGAAAAAAACAGTTATTTCACATGTTTTCTGTGGCGCATTTGGGCACTCAGATTGCGCCTGTGTTCCCGTGTTCCGTCCATTCCCAAATCTTCTCCTTGTCTGCCCTCTCAGTTTTCCCTTAGTATTTTGTATGTGGTGATTATGTCTCCTCTAACCCTTTTGTCTCCCATTGACGTGGGGGTTTTAATTCCATTATTCTTTCCTCGTAACTCTTAGTTCACCAATTTGCATTAGTGTGGGACTAGAAAAAAGGGAGCCCACGCTTGCGCTGCATATTCCAATATTGCTCTGACGTAGGTGGCATTTGTTAGCTATGAGATGTTCGCCCTTGCCTCATTCCTAACACCTTGTCTCCTGCCTCCAGATCCCAGCAACCAGTTTCATTACCTTGCAATTGCCGGAGTTAAACTCTAGTGGACATTTGTTGAACTATTGTTTCAATTTGTCTGGGTCATCTTGTTGTTGTTGTTGTTGTGAGCAGTATGCTGATGTACAGATGGTGGTGATAGCTTGATCGGTTGATGGTGGTGATAGCTTGATCGGTTGATGGTGGTGATAGCTTGATCGGTTGATGGTGGTGATAGCTTGATCGGTTAGACTGTTGCTTGCAGCGGCCCGTAGGTCCCTTACAACCTAGATGATTCGGCACTTCTTAGAAGGAACGTGTCCAATTGTGCGTGTGGATGGTGTGGGTGTGCGTGTGGATGGTGTGGGTGTGCGTGTGGATGGTGTGTGGGTGTGGGTGTGGATGGTGTGGGGTGTGCGTGTGGATGATTCAGACTGAATACTCATCCAGTATTCAGGCCAGATACATACTGATTACTCACCTTACCAATAATACAAATTTCATTCAATTATTTAATCGTTATATTGATCCGAGAACCCGTTAGGCAGGGTGGGGGGGGGGAAGGGAGGGGGTGGGGGGAGGCGAAGACCCTCCCCCCCCTTGCTGGGGCTCAGGGGTGGGGGGTTCACCCCCCCTGTGGGGCTGACACCCCCCCCCCCCTTCCCAGGGAGAAGGAATCCATGGAACAGAATAATACGACGTCAATCTCCAATCTCCAACGTGAGATTGGAGATTGGTTGGCAGCGACAATCTTCAACATGAGATTGGAGATTGGTTGACAGCGACAATCTTCAACATGACACAAGTGTCGAAAGTGACACAAGTGTGACACAAGTGTCTGGAAGACATTATTAAACAAACAGCAAATGAGTTGGACCAAATCTACAGTGATGACTCCTGCTAATCCTGCTAATGACAGCACGTGTTAATTAGCAACAGCGTCTTTCAAAACAAAACAAAATACTGAAATAAGGAACACTAACGTATAGAGAACTACGCACACGTCTCCTATGCCGGGTGAGTAAGACGGGCTCACCATAGCCCGTGCTACTTACAACTTTTTTTATCCCAATAGCTGAATCTAAACCCATTAACAAGAGAGAACTAGCGGCTACTCAATGGAAGCAGAGCTAACTGCCGTTGTTATGGTTACCTTGAGGTGCTTCCGGGGCTTAGCGTCCTCGCGGCCCGGTCGTCGACCAGGCCTCCTGGTTGCCGGACTGATCAACCAGGCTGTTGGACGCGGCTGCTCGCAGCCTGACGTATAAGTCACAGCCTGGTTGATCAGATGGTAGTAAGATACCTAGAGAGAACAACAGAACAGAACTACACCAATTCAAAAGTCTTAGGGAAAAAAAGGAGGGCCAAAAAGCGAGGTATATCCAGAGAGGTGAGAGAATATACTCAGCCATCAGTGGTGGGAGCGTGGAGGTGCTGTGGGAGGTCCCCTCCCACGCTGGGAGTCTCAGGAAGTGAACACTCCAAGTGGACTGGACGTTAGATATCCTGGTGGACAAGAGGAAGCGTGACAGGGCGTTAGATAAGAGTGGACAGAGACCAACCGTGACAGCCAAGCTTGGGGGAGTAGAAGAACTCCCACAACCCCATCAACCAGGTATCGTAAAGCTAGGTTAGGTTAGGTTAGGTATCTAACCTAACCTAACCTAACCTAACCTAACCTAACCTTGAGATTCCTGCCATATTCAGATTTATAAAGACAATTATAATCCTGGCAGTTAATCCTTAAGTTAATCCTGGCATAATCCTCGCACGATATCCGTTGGACGTAGGGTTCAGTAGACAAGTTCTGTGGGACATTAATCCCCCTACCCCCCCCCCCTCCACAGGTCTTACCAAACCGGTTAAACTATCCAGGAATTGGGATCTTGTATCTGGCCTCCAGGTCCCGACACCCTGTTTCATTACCTTGCACTTACTGAAAGTTTAACTCAAGCAGCCACCGACTACTGTACCATTCTTCCAGTTTATCCACGTCATCTTTTTGCGTTTGTTCTGGGCGCACCTCACAGTAATTCACAGGTCCTCGGGAGACGAGATTGCCAAACTTTGAGCAGGAAGTTAGAGAGAGTTGTGATGTGTGTGAGGGGGGGGGTGGGGGGGGGGGGAGTTTTGAGAGGCACCTAAACTTCCTACTACTGGAAAATGGTCCGTAAGGAGGCCTACCAGATCCTCACCCATGGCTAGAGGTGATTGTGGAGATCAATGCACCCACCAGGAGCCAGATTCACGAAAGCAGTTACGCAAGCACTTACGCACCTGTACATCTTTTCTCGATCTTTGGCGGTTTTGTTTACAATTGTTAAACAGTTAATGAGCTCCAAAGCACCAGGAGGCTGTTTATAACAATAACAACAGTTGATTGGCAAGTTTTCATGCTTGTAAACTGTTTAATAAATGTAACCAAAGCCGTCAAAGATTGAGGAAAGATGTACACGTTCGTAAGTGCTTGCGTAACTGCTTTCGTGAATCTCTCTCTCTCTCTCTCTCTCTCTCTCTCTCTCTCTCTCTCTCTCTCTCTCTCTCTCTCTCTCTCTCTCTCTCTCTCTCTCTCTCTCTCTCTCTCTCTCTCTATATATATATATATATATATATATATATATATATATATATATATATATATATATATATATATATATATATATATATATATATATATATATAAAAACTGAAAACTCCACACCCCAGAGGGATTCGAACCCAGACAGCCAGGAGCACTATGCACCTTGGCGTACCTGAACCACTAGACCACTCGACTGTACAAAAGTGTTGGTAGTCCTTAGACCATTTATCCAAGACCCGACAGCGCTCGGTGTTGTTTGTTGTTTAAGATTCAGCTACTGGGAAATGGAGTTCCAAGTAGCACGGGCTATGGCGAGCCCGTAGTAGACTTACCTGGCACAGGAGCGGGGCTGTGAGCGCTCGGTGGTCAACTTGGGCATAGTTCATCGAATCACCTCACTTGGTCAATGGGTGATTGAAATGCAGTGATTGCATTGCATTGCAACCCGTTATCGCAAATTCGTAAAGTCAGTATTGACTTATTAAATAAGTGCATAGGTGACATACTAAACATAATAGATACCCTTAAAAAGCTTCATAGAAAACACCGACCTCACCTAACCGTCTTAGTATGTTAAGATAAGCATCTTATTGCTTCGTAATTACAATTATTACTTAACCTATACCTATAATAGGTTAAGTAATAATTGTAATTACGAAGCATAAGATGCTTATCTTAACATACTAAGAAGGTTAGGTAAGGTCGGTGTTTTCTATGAAGCTTTTTAAGGGTATCTATTATGTTTAGTATATCACCTATGCACGTAGTTAATAAGTCAATATTGACTATACGAATTTGCGAGAACGGGTTGTGCATTGATGGCTTAGCTGGTAGTAGCTACGGGTGATTGAAATGCAATGATTGCAATGCAGTGGGGTGATTGAAATGCAGGATTGAACCAGTGAAGAGCAGAGGTGCCATAGGCACAATCAGAGAACACTATAAACATCAGAGGTGACATAG
Organism: Procambarus clarkii; assembly: GCF_040958095.1. Classification (NCBI taxonomy): domain Eukaryota; kingdom Metazoa; phylum Arthropoda; class Malacostraca; order Decapoda; family Cambaridae; genus Procambarus; species Procambarus clarkii. The sequence goes on along the minus strand of NC_091160.1, from coordinate 35,104,812 downwards.
GCACAATCAGAGAACACTGTATAAACATCAGAGGTCCGCGGTTGTTCAACGTCCTCCCAGCGAGCATAAGAAATATTGCCGGAACAACCGTGGACATCTTCAAGAGAAAACTAGATTGTTTTCTAAGAGAAGTTCCAGATCAGCGGGGCTGTGGTGGGTATGTGGGCCTGCGGGCCGCTCCAAGCAACAGCCTGGTGGACCAAACTCTCACAAGTCAAGCCTGGCCTCGGGCCGGGCTTGGGGGAGTAGAACAACTCCCAGAACCCCATCAACCAGGTATATGTAGGCCTGCGGGCCGCTCCAAGCAACAGCCTGGTGGACCAAACTCTCACAAGTCAAGCCTGGCCTCGGGCCGGGCTTGGGGGGAGTAGAAGAACTCCCAGAACCCCATCAACCAGGTATATGTGGGCCTGCGGGCCGCTCCAAGCAACAGCCTGGTGGACCAAACTCTCACAAGTCAAGCCTGGCCTCGGGCCGGGCTTGGGGGGAGTAGAAGAACTCCCAGAACCCCATCAACCACGTATTCCCCCTCCCCCCCTCTCCCTTTTTTTGCATTTTTTTTTAAGAGGAGGCAGGCTTGGGAGGAGATGGGTGGGGCAAGGAATAGTGTGCAGGAAGCGGTTAGTAACAGTCGCCTTGTTCCATGTTTATATAATGCGGCGGTAGAGGCACCCGGGTACATCAGTTTGGTTATTTCTATGATAATTGGCACGGGGGGAGGAGGGGAGGGGTGGGGGGGGTAAGGGATGCCCAGACGAGGGTACAAACTTTCAAGAGACCACTGAGACGTGTGTGTGTGTGTGTGTGTGTGTGTGTGTGTGTGTGTGTGTGTGTGTGTGTGTGTGTGTGTGTGTGTGTGTGTGTGTGTGTGTGTGTGTGTGTGTGTGTGTGTGTGTGTGTGTGTGTGTGTGTGTGTTCTGGTGATGGGATCAACCGGACTGTGATGGGCACGTATGGGGGTTGTGCAGGCTACGTCCAGCAACAGTCTCGTTGACCAGTTAATCACCAGGGATGCCTTGTCCCATCTGCCTGGTGAAAGGTGGGGGGGGGGGGTGGATAGACTGGTGGTTATACTCAGCTAATTGTGTTTGCGGGGGTTGAGCTCTGGCTCTTTGGTCCCGCCTCTCAACCGTCAATCAACAGTTGGACATCATTACACACGCTAGTTCTCTCTTTATCTAATTGTTGCTGCTTCCTCCATCACTCTCCTTCCTCTCTCCCTCTCTCTCTCTCCCTCACTTCCGCCCTCTCTCCCTCTCTCTCTCTCCCTCACTTCCGCCCTCTCTCCCTCTCTCTCTCTCTCCCTCACTTCCGCCCTTCCGCCCTCTTCCAAGCCCTTCCTCTTGTTTGATCATGTTAATCTTGCCTTTGGTCAACTAAGGTTAGGTGATAATGAGGAGAAAGCACCAAGCCAAGATGACTGTAGAGAACATGGACGGGATAGGAGTCGGGGGCCAGATTCACGAATCAGTTACGCAAGCACTTACGAACCTGTACATCTTTTCTCAATCTTTGGCGGCTTTGTTTACAATTATTAAATAGTTAATGAGCTCCGAAGCACCAGGAGGCTGTTTATAACAATAACAACAGTTGATTGGCAAGTTTTCATGCTTGTAACCAAAGCCGTCAAAGATTGAGGAAAGATGTACAGGTTCGAAAGTGCTTGCGTAACTGCTTCGTGAATCTGGCCCCAGGATAGTTAGGGGGGGGGGGAACTAGTAATGGGACGGTGCCTTAACCACTACCACCATCAAGTATCCACTTTACGGGGCTATTCATGCCCGTGCCACCTCTTAGGTGGCATAATCTTTACCAATCAATCAGTCATCCATCGTCCACCTGCCACAAGCCAAACCGTTACTGTGCTCATCTAAATCTTTATTATTTCCTGAAGATTGTCGAGAAGACCTCACAAGCGCACGCGCACACACGCTCGCACGCAGATGATACGAAATTAACGAGGGAAGTTTTGAGAGGTGAGGATTATAGGATTCTCCAAGAGGACTCGGAACAAGCTGCAGAGATGTGCGGGTAAATGGCTATTGGAGTTCAATACGCGGAAGTGTAAAGTGATGGGAACAGGTGACGGGAGACTAAAGGGACTGTCAACAATGAGGGGAAACTACCTTGTTTGACACCACCTGCCTGACAGCTGGTGTTTGACAGGATGCTGTTTAACAATCGCATTCGAAGGCGATTGTTACTTACTGTTACCCTACCTTGAGGTGATTTCGGGGCGTAGCGACCCCGCGGCCCGGTCGTCGACCAGGCCTCCTCGTTGCTTGACTGGTCAACCCAGGCTGTTGGACGCGGCTGCTCGCAGCCTGACGTAGGAGTGTTGCTTATATGCGTGTAACTGTTAACTGTTCGTATGATTGTTAACTGCGTGTGTGTAACTGCGAGTGTAGGACTGTGAGGGACAGTTAGCAGAGTGGTGTAGAAGAGTGACTGAAGGAGATAGTCTCAAACCTAACGGTAGAGGGGCAGACGGGCTGGAGACTAGGTGGTAGACAGAGGGGCTAGGTGGTAGACAGAGGGGCTAGGTGGTAGACGGAGGGGCTAGGTGGTAGACAGAGGGGCTAGGTGGTAGACAGAGGGGCTAGGTGGTAGACGGAGGGGCTAGGTGGTAGACAGGAGGAATGGTACGACGGGACTGGGTTCTTGATAGACGGGATCAAGACAGAGGGTTGGGATGGGGCTAGGCTGGTTGTTGTTGTTAAAGATTTGCTACTTGGAACAAAATGTCCCAAGTAGCACGGGCTATGGTGAGCCCGTAATTCTAGGCTGGTGGTGGACGCCCCCCTCACCTCTCCTCCGCCAGCAAGTCTCTCCACTGGTGTAAATATATTCAGAAACCCACCAACAAGGTTTACGGGGATCACCATAGCCCATGCTACATGGACATTTGGTTCTGAGTAGCTAAATCTAAAACAGCGACAATTACCGTCCTGTCCTTGTTGAGATGACCTTAAACTAGGCAGTTCAGCCTCGTCAATGACCCCTTACATCTCCCAAGGTATCTTCAAGGAGGCTACCAAAACTACCTTCCCAATCCACCTTCCCCTCGTTAATGACGTCTTAACTATCCACTTCATCCACTCAAGGCTACCAAAACTGCCTAATAAGCTTGTCACTCGTATAATGGTATTAAGATCTTTATTTAACCCGCTGGACCCCAGTTCGAATCCCTGTGTCATTGGAAATATAAATAGTAATATTGAGCAGTTTGGTGGATTGGACCTTGCTAGGGTTCTGGGAGTTGTTCTACTACTCCCCAAGCCCGGCGCGGGAGCAGGCTTGACTTGTGAGAGCTTGGTCCAACAGGCTGTTTTAGAGAATACACAAGAGTAGGGATGTGAAAGGTCAAAGGTCAGGAGAGCCCTTTCGTGAACTGGTATAAAGGTCCAAGCGCCCTCAAGCGCCAAGCAACAGCTTGGTAGACCAAGTTCTCACAAGTCAAACCTGGCTTCGGGCCGGGCTTGGGGAGTAGAAGAACTTCCAGAAACCCCCATGCGGCCACCCCTACATAGCCCCGCTCCTGTGCCAGGTAAGTTACGGGTTCACCATAGCCCGTGCTACTTGGAACTTGTTCCCAGTAGCTGAATCTATAACAACTATAACATGCGGCCACGGTTCCCAATACATCATGATTATATATATTCTTGTGAGTGGCTCATTTACATATTTACTAGAGGTAAAAGTACAGATTGAAGACTTATGTTGGCTGGCTGACTTATGCTGATGTTGTGTCATTACAGCTGCCGGACGGGTGCGAGCTGACGGTAGGGGAGCTTCGCGACATGGCCAGCAGACAGCAGCAGCAGATAGAGACGCAGCAGCAGCTCCTGGTAGCGCGGGAGCAGCGGCTCAAGTACCTCAAGCAGCAGGAGTCGCGCGCGGCAGCCGTCGCCGCCGAAGCTGACCGACTTCGGCGACTTCGCGAACGCGTCGAGGCGCAAGAGGCCAAGCTCAGACGTCTCCGTGCGCTCCGGGGCCAGGTGAGTCAAGATAAGCATCTTATTGCTTCGTAATTACAATTATTACTTAACCTATTATAGGTATAGGTTAAGTAATACTTAGATTAATTACTATATTATGTTTCCCCACAATCCCAATGTACCTTCTTGTATATATAAGTAAATAAAATAAATAAATAAATATAAATAGGAGCTGCCTCGTATGGGCCAATAGGCCCTTCTGTAGTTACCTTTATTCTTATGTTCGTATGTAATGAAAAACATCTCAAAAGGCTTAGAGTATCTTAGGCTATTTCTACCCTCGTCAATTTCAAGTCCCTCAAGGGACTCACAAATCCATACAGAACACAGATATTAATCTTATTTTACATTTCACTTTCCAATAGTAATCACCTGGTATACTGTGATTACTTATTGATTATGCTGCACCTGTCATATCTTGGTTTGATAAAGGCAAACCAAACACAATGAAACCTTGAGGGTAATCTTAGGAGGCCTAAGAAATGCTCTGAGACAACGAGGATGGAATTGAAATTGAAATTGAAATAAGTTTATTGAGGTAAAATACACACAAAGGGATGAGGTAGCTCAAGCTATTCTCACCCCGTTCAGTACATCGTGTTAATACATACATAGACACACATCACAAACAATAAACATATTACCGAACATTCTGAGAGATAAACATATACATTTCCTGAGGATGGAATTGAACTTACAGATGAACAAATCTGTGTATTGAACTTACAGAGTATTAGGGGGGGGGGGGGGAGGGGGGAGAAATTCAGATAAATGTAGTTCCGGCGATTAATGAGATTAATGAGCTAATGAATTAATCCTCTCACTTCAGTAGTTGGGAATTAACTAACAGTGCAGGCTGTTGTATATCAAGAGAGCGCATATGATATTTTAATGTTCAAATGGTACAGGTCTTTCAAGAGTGTAAGGGGAGACATCTCCCGTCACGCAGGGTGCAGTCGCACCTCCACAGATCTCCAGTATCATCTATTGATACTGGTAATGGCTCAAAAGGGGCCACCACTTACGGGCTATTCATGCCCGTGCCACCTTTTGGGGTGGCTTAATCTTTATCAATCAATCAATCAAGAGTGTAATGCCTACCTAGAGGTTACCTAGAGGTGCTTCCGGGGCTTAGTGTCCCTGCTGCCCGGTCGTCGACCAGGCCTCCTGGTTGCCGGACTGATCAACCAGGCTGTTGGACGCGGGTGCTCGCAGCCTGACGTATGAGTCACAGCTTGGTTGATCAGGTATCCTTTGGAGGTGCTTATCCAGTTCTCTCTTGAACACTGTGAGGGGTCGGCCAGTTATGCCCCTTATGCACTTCCAAAGTAACAATGAACACCACCATGGGAGGAATGTATTGTAGATGTAGTCATTATTCCCTCTATTGTATTTTCATAACGAGTTTTCAGACATTTAAATTTACCGCTGTGTGAGTATTGACTAAGGATCAATAGTCCCCTGAACACACACTCCCGACACGCAGGCGATGAGTCACAATAACGTGGCTGACGTATGTTGACCAGACCACACACTTAGAAGGTGAAGGGACAACGACGACCATTCTCAAGTCGAAGTCTCACAATCGACTTGAGAATGGTCCAGGACGGACCGAAACGTCGTCGTCCCTTCACCTTCTAGTGTGTGTGGTCTGGTCAACATACGTCAGCCACGTTATTGTGACTCATCGCCTGCATACGTGTACTTAACACGTGTATAGATGGGATAGGTATGGCGGCACCAGCGGCTGGACTTACACGTGACAAAGCCTAATACTGGCCAGCTGAGAAGATTAGAGAGAGAGAAGATTAAGCCACCCAAAAGGTGGCTTGGGCATGAATACCCCGTAAGTGGTGGCCCTTTTGAGCCATTTATCAGTATCAAGAGATGATACTGGAGATCTGTGGAGGTGCGACTGCACCCTGCGTGACGGGAGATGTCTCCCGTGTGACCAGCTGACATGTTATAGGGATTAAGTAGGTTACCTTGAGGTGTTTTTCGGGGCTTAGCGTCCCCGCGGCCCGGTCGTCGACCAGGCCTCCTCAATGAGGTAATAAAATACATCTCAAAATGATAGAGTAGCTTAGGCTGACCAGACCACACACTAGAAGGTAAAGGGACGACGACGTTTCGGTCTGTCCTGGACCATTCTCAAGTCGATTGACTTAGGCTATTTCTTCCCTCGTCAATTTAAGCTCCCTCAAGGGGCTCAGAAATCCTTACAGTACACAAATATTAATCTTATTTAACACTTCACATTCCAGTAGTGACTGTATACTATGAATTGAAATTGAAATAAGTTTATTGAGGTAAAATACACACAAAGGGATGAGGTAGCTCAAGCTATTCTCACCCCGTTCAGTACATCGTGTTAATACATATAAACACATCACAAACAATAAACATATTGCCAAACATTCTGAGAGATAAACATCTACATTTCCTCGTATACTATGAGATCTTATTGATTATGCTGCACCCGTCATTACTTGTGTTAATAAAAATAGATTGAACAAGTTGGAGAAGGTACAAAATGAAGCCATGAGAATAATCTTGGGACGCCCAAGAAATGCTATGATTGAGGTAATGGCGACAGGATTGAACTTACAGAGTATTGGGGGTAGAATTTCAGAGATAAATATAGCGTGGGCGATTAGATTAATAAGGCGCTAATGAATTAATCCTCCCACTTCAAAAGATGGGAAAAATGAACAAGTCTTCAATGTTTAGGTGGTTGATGGGGGGAGGGGGGGGGCTGGTGTGATCCTACGCGCTAAGGGATCAAGATTAAGCCACTTAAGAGGTGGCACGGGCATGAATAGCCCGTAATCTGAACCCTGGAGACCGCTGCCTGAAACAGTACATCGCATTTTGACCTATAAATCCCCTAACGCCAAAGACTAATGTACTGAAATCTGACAGAGGCTCGCAAAATTAACGTGATGGTCCGTTTTCTTTTTATGGGGTAAAGGGGGTCCTCTTTTAGGTTAGCTTCAGTTTAGTACATCAGTTCATAGCCGTTGGGGGACACGCCAGAGGACGGCCTGGATGGTGTTAGGTGCTCAGGTAATGGTGTTTTGTTATGGTGTTCTCCATGTGTTGTGTAGTGCCAGGCTGTGGTGGTATGGTGAGGTGTAGTGTCATGATGTGGTGGTATGGTGAGGTGTAGTGCCTTGCTGTGGTGATATGGTGAGGTGTAGTGCCTTGCTGTGGTGGTATGGTGAGGTGTAGTGTCATGCTGTGGTGGTATGGTGAGGTGTAGTGTCATCCTGTGGTGGTATGGTGAGGTGTAGTGCCATTGCTGTGGTGGTATGGTGAGGTATAGTGTCATGCTGTGGTGGTATGGTGAGGTGTAGTGTCATGATGTGATGGTATGGTGAGGTATAGTGTCATGCTGGGGTGGTATGGTGAGGTATAGTGTCATGCTGGGGTGGTATGGTGAGGTATAGTGTCATGCTGGGGTGGTATGGTGAGGTATAGTGTCATGCTGGGGTGGTATGGTGAGGTGTAGTGTCATGCTGTGGTGGTATGGTGAGGTATAGTGTCATGATGTGGTGGTATGTTGAGGTGTGGTGTCATGCTGTGGTGGTATGGTGAGGTGTGGTGTCATGCTGTGGTGGTATGGTGAGATGTAGTGCCTTGCTGTGGTGGTATGGTGAGGTATAGTGCCATGCTGTGGTGGTATGGTGAGGTATAGTGTCATGACGTGGTGGTATGGTGAGGTGTAGTGCCAGGCTGTGGTGGTATGGTGAAGTATAGTGTCATGCTGTGGTGGTATGGTGAGGTGTAGTGTCATGCTGTGGTGGTATGGTGAGGTATAGTGTCATGATGTGGTGGTATGGTGAGGTGTGGTGTCATGCTGTGGTGGTATAGTGAGGTGTGGTGTCATGCTGTGGTGGTATGGTGAGGTATAGTGTCATGATGTGGTGGTATGGTGAGGTGTGGTGTCATGCTGTGGTGGTATGGTGAGGTGTGGTGTCATGCTGTGGTGGTATGGTGAGGTATAGTGTCATGCTGGGGTGGTATGGTGAGGTATAGTGTCATGCTGTGGTGGTATGGTGAGGTGTAGTGCCAGGCTGTGGTGGTATGGTGAGGTGTAGTGTCATGCTGTGGTGGTATGGTGAGGTGTAGTGCCAGGCTGTGGTGGTATGGTGAAGTATAGTGTCATGCTGTGGTGGTATGGTAAGGTGTAGTGCCATGATGTGGTGGTATGGTGAGGTATAGTGCCATCCTGTGGTGGTATGGTGAGGTATAGTGTCATGGTGTGGTGGTATGGTGAGGTATAGTGCCATCCTGTGGTGGTATGGTGAGGTATAGTGTCATCCTGTGATGGTATGGTGAGGTGTAGTGCCATCCTGTCGTGATATGGTGAAGTGTAGTGTCATGCTGTGGTGGTATGGTGAGATATAATGCCAGGTTATGGTTGTATTGTGAGGCATTGTGCAAGCTATAATGGTATGGTGAGGTTTAATGCCAAGCTGTGGTAATTTGGTAAGATATAGTTCCAGGCTATGGTAGTATAGTGAGGTAGAGTATGGTGAGATTGTGGTATAGTGAAGATGGAACAAAAACACACATACAAACACACAAGTTACATCAGTTGATTGACAGTTGAGAGGCGGGACCAAAGAGCCAGAGCTCAACCCCTGCAAGCACAATTAGGTTAGTAATTAGGTGAGTACAAGGGGGTCTCACGGGCGAGTGGACAATGCCTGGGGGTCATAGTCCTGATGGTTCGATTCCAAGCGGAGGCGGAAACAAATGGGCAGAGTCTCTTTCACCTTGATGCTCCTGTTCACCTAGCAGTAAATAGGTACCTGGGAGTTAGACAACTACTATGGGCTGCTTCCTGGGGATGTGTGTGTGTGTATGTGATAAGAGAATTATATGTAGTAGATAAAATAGAGGAAAAAGAGATTGGTTAGAAAGACTGGGTCCAAGAGCTAATAGCTCGATTCTGCAGTTACAAATAGTAAATACAAATTGTAAATACACATACTCACTCACTCACTCTAAATGAAAAATATCATTTAGAACAGAAACTTCATCCTACCTTGTTGTACTGTAGTTCATTTTTTGTTTGATACCTGTACAGTACATCTTTAAACATATAGTTCTTGAAAATTTACGTAATCCAGTCTCTGGCTATCTGGCTTTTATATATATGCCTATTTGGTCCAGATATGGTACAGTTTTGCCTGAAAATTATCTGGATGCAATTTTGGCCAGATAACCCACATATTTGGCTCAGCAGACTTCGAATAACCGTGTTCATACAGTATTGTACACTATAATACAATCTGATAGTTGAACGTGACTAGATATTTGGTGTTTTGCTTGCACTGTAAACAGCAACTACTGTACTGTAGACATGCTATTAATGATGGCATCATAAACAGAACTGGTTCCTATGGTTTCATTCTTACAATGTAATTTAGAAAAGTTGTATTTTGTTGATTGTCATATTCAGATATTATGGTACTGTATTTACCATTATAGCATGTCTTTGTATATTCCTGTTGTTCCAGCTCTTTATTGAAAATAATTAAATGATATACTAGTACCAAAATTACCTTGTATGACTTATAATAAACATCTGAAATTTGATATTGACAGGTGGAAGCTACTCGACTCAACACGGCATCCCTCACAACTGACCTGGATGCTATGCGGCATCTGTTCAGCGAAAAGGAAAAAGAGTTGGTAGTAGCAGTGTCCAAGGTTGAGGAGCTCACTCGCCAGCTGGAGGAACTTCGACATGGTCGCTCGCCGCTGAACCCCAACAACCAGCACCACAACGAGCTGGACAAGCTTCGACGAGAATTATTGGTAAGATAGAGTATGTAAATATATGTATGTGTGTGTAATTAATACACACATGTGTGTATGTGTTTAAGTGTAATTACAGGATGAGAGCTACACTCATGGTATCCCGTCTTCCCAGTACTCTGTCATATAACGCTTTGAAACTACTGATGGTTTTGGCCTCCACCATCTTCTCACTTAATTTTTTCCAACCGCGTACCACTCTGTTTGCAAAAGAAAACTTTCCAATATTTTTGTGGCATCTTTGGTTCGTTAGCTTCCTTTTTGGCACCTTAGTGAGTGTGTGTGTTTTAATTATACTGTAATAGTAAAATTAGATTATTGCTTTTGTAACAGTAAAAGCACAGCAGTAAAACATTACTGCTATGGTGGGATATATATTGACCAAAATCTACCCATTATTACTAATTTTGGGTTTAGTTTGATAAATTTTAATCTTCAATTTTGACCTGCCATTTTAGGAAATATATTTCCTTTCATTATGTATTTCTGTATTTAGATGTAGGATAATTTGGGGAGGGCTGGACATACTAACAAAGTCAAACTCAATGGGGCCTAACGTCTGAGATGACTTTGCTCAGGATTTGTAGTCCTAAGATTCCGAGTTCGATCCCCGGTGGAGGCGGAAACAAATGGGCAGAGTTTCTTTCACTGATGCATCTGTTCACTTAGCAGTAAATAGGTACCTGGGAGTTAGACAGCTGCTACGGGCTGCTTCCTGGGGATGTGTAACAAAAAGGAGGCCTAGTTGAGGGCCAGGCCACAGAGACACTAAGCCTCGAAATCATCTCAAGATAACCTGAAGATAACATTCAGGCTAGACAAAATCAAATATTTAGTTAGATTTTGTTGGGATATCATAATGAATTAGAGAGCTATACAAGTACAGTACTGTATTTTAAATGATTCTTCGCGGCAGGGGATCGTATTCCAGGGACCTGCCCGAAACGCTACGCGTACTAGTGGCTGTACAAGAATGTAACAACTCTTGTACAGTATATATCTCAAAAAAAAAAAAAAAAAAAAAAATATTTGAATTAGCATAACCATAAAGAGAAAAGCTGTGAAGCATGTTTGAATACGATACTCTGAATATTTGTGTTAAAGAATTAGCAGTACTAATTCAGCTTTTTATTTTCCATAACACTAAGACGCATGTCTTTTGAATAAATGTTTTAAAATATTTTATATAAATTTATTCAACACTGTACATTATCAGTTACTTATGCCATCCATAAAACTTTGTCTTTATTTAACAGTATCGTAACAGTGTGAACAGAGAAGCGTCGGCACGTGTTGCAGCTCAACGGGAAACATTGGCAGCGAGACGGGATGAAATTTCTCGCATCGACAAGCGGGTCTTGGAGTTGCAACAACGTCTGCAGCGAAAGAGGCTTCTTAATCATCAACTAGCATCACAGATAACAGCTGCTACTCAGGTACAATAATGTAATATTGTTATAACAATTTGTATTATCAAGAACAAAATGTCCAGTCATCATGCCGAGACAAAAGTAGCACTCATAAGTGATCTCTTTCTGTCATAGTGGAATGGGAAAGTTCACTTCTGGCTGGAGATTTATGAGGCAGTTGGATTGCTTCAAATCAATAAATATATTGTATAAGTACAGTACAGTAATTGCATAGTAATAACATTTTGGAAAAATGAATGCTAATGAAGCTCTTCATTGTTATGGAGCCTCATATCCCATTATAAAGTAATGGTTGCTTAATATAACTATACTGATTGATTGATGAAGATTAAGCCACCCAAAAGGTGGCACTGGCATGAATAGCCCATAAGTGGTGGCCCTTTTGAGCCATTACCAGTATCAATAGATGATACTGGAGATCTGTGGAGGTGCGACTGCACCCTGCGTGACGGGAGATGTCTCCCTGATAACTATGCTAGCTTGACAATATATATATATATATACTGGATACATAAATTAATATCTAGTAATAATATACAGGTACTGTATTAATAATTTAGGGGTATGTTTAGTCTTGTTTTATCAGTGAAGTCTACAGATGAATGTCGTTTATCTGCAACACTTGGTTGCAGATGTCAAAGTAGAGTACTGTAGATGTTGCAGAAAGGCTGCAGTGATACAAACATACAAGCCAAAAATTGGAATATATTGTAATATAGCACGAAAATCTTGCACTAGGCACTATTAAGGCACTAGGAAGATATCACTTTAAGCTTATTGAAGTTGGCATTAAATGTCTAGTATGTAAAGGAAATTTTGCACTTTCCATACTATTGATAAGTTCAAACTCAGTGTACAAAGATAATTGTATTCTTATATTAATACTATTTTACAGTGAATTGTTTGGGTTTTGTAAAAGTTATTTCAGACTATAAGTTGTTGAAATTTGGGTTCCTGTTCATCTGCCGCACGTTCATTTGCTGGGAGATACTTTCTTTAGTTGTGGTGGTAAAAGTAAGAATAAGGAAAACTGTAGTTTATGACAGATAATTTTTTGCTAATTTTCTTATTTAACTAATTTTCCTGAATGAGCTGAAAGTTGTATAGATTGAATTATCAATACATGTTCATATCCTCAGGCCAAACAGGCTCAGCTAAAAGCTGTGCAACAAAAGGCACTACGAGAAGGTGGCCAGACTGAAACGTGCGTTGATGGAGCGCACACGCCGGACCATCTCAAGGTACTCGATCTTTGTCTCCTGCTTTCATTCCATATTCTTTTTTGTAGTCGGTATCATTAACAAAAAAAAACCTTACCTTGTGAAACATTAAATAAAAGTACTGTATTAAGGCTGATATATAAATAAGTAAACAATTATATACAATTTCATTGGCAATTTTGTCATAATTTATGCATCAAGTCTTTGAAGTCTGTATTTATATATTCTTTAAAGCACAGCGTGGCATTCTATTGGAAAGAACATGCTGAATTTTCTTAAATTTATTCCTTAAGTTTTTCCTCTTTCCTAAGTCAAATTTGGCTAGGTCCATCAGGAAGCCTTGGTGCATATTGTGTTGTTTATGGTTGCAATGTGTACACTTTGCCTCCTATATCTGTGTGATAACAGATATCTTCATGAGAACAGACAGGCTGTGGTATGTGAGAGGTCCTTTATGTCCTGCCTGCTAGGCTTTTCCAATTAGATAGTAATCAACTTTAATATAGGAGAGAGTCATTCCACCCACACATTGTTCAATTATAAATAAATAAATAAATGTTTATTCAGGTAAGGTACATACATACAAGAGATTTTACAAAAATTTATAGATTTATAGATAGAGCTAGTACATACAATGCCTAAAGCCACTATTACGCAAAGCGTTTCGGGCAATTCCTCACTAGTTTCAGCACTTGAGCTTAGGTCTTAATCATAACAATGCTTTTACTACTACAAACCTTAACATACTTTCTATCAAAGTGCAGGTTTTGCTATTGCTCGTGTGCCTCATCTTTTATTGTTGTCTTCTAAAATGACTTCCACTCTTGAAAACACACAACATATTCTGCACTGTGCAATCTATCTTCCAAAAATAAAGTATATCATTTTGGACCCGATCCAGATTTCTGAATATTAAAATTTGTTTGGCTGCCTGTTTATATTACAAAATGTTATGAGATTTTTCTTGCAGCAAATGATAAAATACAACATTATGCATACAATATTTAAATAAACAAACTGCATATAAACAATGAGTTCTCACTGTAATTACAATCCTCGTCACGGCCCTTGTGGATTTGTTAATTACAATTATGTTCAAAGCTATAACTTGACTTAATAATAATCATTAGTTTTATAGCTAACAGCAGTACTGTGCTGCACTTGGACCAACTGAGCTGTGGTGGATATGTGGGCCTGTGGGCTGCTCCAAGCAACAGCCTGTTGGATCAAGCTCTCACATGTCAAGCCTGGTCCCGGGCCGGGCTTGGGGAGTAGTAGTCCCAGAACCCCATCCATGTACAATACAGGAACGTCATGTTTGTCTGCCAGCATTCTTACTTCCCATCTGCGATTACAGTACTTTTCTATATGTTTACCTGATATGGTCTTTTTGTATATGTTACAGGCACTTCCTGCTAACTGGTGTAGCCATTATCCTCTTACTCAGACATCTTTTCTAAGCAGCATATCAGTTAAATATAGAAAAATGCATACACACCCATTAGGAAACACTGCTGCTACAGAGGAAACAATTACATGGTATGGGGCTGTGTTCCCCTCGGAAAATATAATTTACACACCAACACTCTTGTAAATATTTATAATACATTGTAAATTCTGAAAGATGGTTCTAAAAAGTATTTTACTAATAAAAGCAAAAATAGTGCAACAAATACGATCTGTTGGAAATGACAATATTTATTTAATTTGGAATTTATCCACATTTCATTGAATGTTCATATAAATCTGAATATGAATCTGACATCTGCTGGGATAAGACTATTGGAAAACTTGTCTGTTATTTAGATGTATTTATTAAAAAGAGGTTCTTATGTTTTTTGGAGGTTACACAATACGCAAAGTTACATTAAGATTGGTCTACATTAGTCTTAGTTTTTTACACATTGCAGTAGATGATTCTTTTGTTTTACACAAACAAGTTAAATAAAATATAAATGCATTTATGAATATAATGCATAGCTGCATATAATCAGTTTCTTTCCAAATTAAAAATAATAATAATTAGCTGACCATTGTCACAAGTTGTCACACCATCCCAGAGCTGTACACTATTGGAAGCGCTCGACAAAATTTTTTAGGTTTATTTCAGCATAAATTAAATAAATATACTACCTACTTGTTCATGAGAGAAGAATGAGTGGTGTATGTTGGCATACACAAGATGCAAACGAGTAATGAAAAGACAACATGTAATACGACCGGGCGATAAATTCAATATTGGCTCAATTTGAATGATGCTGAAAAGATTAAGAATAGGTAACACACCACATCATTTGTGCTTCAGTTAAATAATGGCAAGTGATCCACAATAATCACCTATAAATTTTTCATGCACAGATTCCTCGAGGAGAGGACTTAGGAGAGTTTGGTCCCAATAAAAATGACCCTAAATACCAGACTCTGCCCTACAACACAAAATTTTCTGTTACCTTCAAGTCAAAGAATGGGCAGGGAGGAGATTCCGACTCTGCTCCATCAACTCCAACGAGTACTGTCGCACCTAGTGCCCTTCCCGAACCTCATGTGTCTTCTGGACAAAATGCTGCGGTTGCAAGCGGCACATCGGACACAAGCAGCGGTCCTCCTAACACGGTTGCAGCAAGTGGCCCACCTAGCTCCACGTCGGCTACCAGTGGTCCAGCCACAGTCACTACATCCAGTGGAGCAACCGTTGCAATGCCTAACACTGCACCTGTCAACGGTGCAGTAGTAACCAGGACTGTCCACAGTATTCCCACACATCCTCCATCCCGAGGACATGCCCATGCTCTGGCACTCAGCCAGTCACAGCTGTCACAAGTTTCTCAAATGAGTCAGCAGTCATCTGGTCCCCTCAAGCCAACTCCTAACCCTGCTATGACTCCCAGGTGAAATGTCTTTATCATTTAATATCTAATATTTTTTTCCATTAAGGATCTAATTTCAATGAAGCATACAATTTTATGATATACACTAATAATCTGCATTAAATGGTGGTAATTTGTAAATCTTATTTTAATTATAAATGTATAGAGAATACTTAGTGATAGTCGTTGCCTTGATAGGCCTACCACTGAATATATTAGGGATTCATCATTGATGTGATAATTAAATTTTGTATTTGCTTTTCTTCTAAACTTAGAACAATGTAATTTACTTTGACAGAGTGTATGGGCCAGGAGCGCAACAATTTAACCAGCGGACGCAGCCTTTGGGTGGTACAGCCATGGGACAAAACCAGGTACAGTAATCCAATTCCTATTTACTGTATCATTGTGTTGCTCTCTTTGTGTAGGTTTTTTTGTCTTCTGTTATTTCCTCTCTTTAGACAAAAGTGCATTTTGATCAGGTAGAAAACATATAATGACTTGTTAAACATGAAACAATAGCTATATACAGTATTGAAAATTTGGAAAAGTTGAGTAATACTGTGTTGTAGTTAGTTTATAGTGCACCCAATGTATTTCTTAATATTTCTAATTACTTCAGACTTTGAGCATTTTTTTAGATTTTCTTGATACATAACCTTGTATTTGTTCACATTATCTTGTACTTTAGAAGTAAAATGACTGAGTACCAAATTAACATTCAAAACAAGAACATCAGTGAATTGCAAAATCTTATGCTTTCTTAGACTAACTGTTGCGTGTGTCCGACGTACAGGGTGCTTACAGTCTTCTCACTTGTGCGGACGTTGTGACTTAAAATGAGGTGTGAGATATTGAACTAAAAAGGGGGCTTTCAAGCTTGTTTAGAAAAAGGTGTTATATGGATTATCTCATGGCACAGGTTATAGCAAAGTTGCAGACCAGGCAGCACTTCAGAGGAGCTTTGTGACCCTTAACATACACTGAGCCAAGTAGCATATATTATTAACCAGTAGAACCTTGGATTAACTATTAGTTTTGATTCATTAGATTCCATCATATACTACACCGAGCTACTTTTTGGATGGTTTTGTATCCTTCCTCTGAAGGAATAATATTTAACATTTATTTGTTGTCAAAGTCAGCAGAATTTTAGTTGTACAAATTTCACCAGAATAAATGTTACTTCCAAACCAAGTCTTACCAGTCTCCCAGCAACTAACTCCTATATGCCCCCCTCCTATAATTCATTGATAACCACTTGGGCTGGACGGTAGAGTGATGGTCTCGCTTCATGCAGGTCGGCGTTCAATCCTTGCCCGTCCAAGTGGTTGGGCGCCATTCCTTTTCCCCGTCCCATCCCAAATCCTTATCCTAACCCGTTCCAAGTGCTATATAGTCCTAATGGCTTGGCGCTCTCTCCTGATAGTTCCCTTCCCTCCCCTCCCCTGTCCTCGCACACATTAATTCCCCTCCCGCCTTGTACCAACATCTCCCTCCACTATATTGGTGACCTTCCCTAACCTTTCTACACCTGAAACTGGACAGTGCTCCACACCAGTGTGGGAGCTGTCTGAACAAAGGAGGGAATATCAGTTAAGGGTGCAATTCCAGCATGCTACTGCTGATGGGGTTGCCAAACAAATTAAACTCAGAGGATTGTAGACACAAATGTAAATATAATCAGAAAAAACAAATAAGTTTTTATTAGCCCTAAACTAATTATTTAATATAATATTGCAGATGCAAAAATTTTATACAGTACATTAATTTTATACATTATTGTAAATGCATTCACAAAATACATAACAGAACATTCATTATGTACATGCTGTATCAGCTGCAGATTACATACTGGTTCAACGGTATTAGATACTAATGTTAAATGCCGAGATTTGCTTTGTTTGATACTGACAGTCAATGCATGGTAGCTTGAATGGTGTTATGGTTAAGAGTTTTGACAGCCGTAATGGTTTTTAACCAATTAGTAGTGTAGCGGTAACTAACACCGTACCCCTTCTTGTTCCCAGGACTCACGCACCCTTCTACCCCCAACCTCCCTCTCTGTGTCCTTCACACAGGTGAGTCTCCTCACTAACCGGTCTCTTGCTCATGCTGACCAGTTGTTTGATTCACTGTTGACTTTCAGGTTCTATAATGCAGCTCATAATTGCATTTGTAGCTGTACGCATGCAAGTGCAAGGTCACAGTGTATAGCCAAGCTTATGGGCTGAAGGAAGTTGTATGATTAGTTACTTTCAGCAATGGAAGTTTAGACTTGTATACTGGAGTTTAAATAGGAGACTGTATGAAACTTTTTTTCTACAAAGCATTCATCAGTTAGCTGAAAGTAAACAAGGTGACAGCAGGGGTAAAATGATAGAAGAAACTGTTTTAAATTGGTTTAGTCAGCATCTATGACAAGACCCATACAGTTCAATCCACTCCAAGCCCTAGCAAGCCATATAGAAGCATGCCAAGGACCAGAGGCCAAAACCCAGCCCCTTCTAAAGACGCACAAAGTGCAGAGGATTGATGATTACCCTGACCAAGAAAAGATCGCCAGGAAAGTGGTCAAGGGGGAAGGGAACTAATCGGGAGAAAGCGCCAAGCCATTACGGTTATATAGCACTTGGAAGGGGTCAGGATAAAGATTTGGGATGGGACTGAGGAAAAGGAATGGTGCCCAGCCACTTGGACGGTCGGGGATTGAACACCGACCTGCATGAAGCGAGACCATCACTCTACCGTCCAGCCCAAGTGGTAGGAGGAAAATGGTCAAACCCAGACATAAAGTAAGGTAAATAAATGGACCTCACAGTAAGAGAGAGATTTCATTACATTCAATGCTATTTTGTTTTTAATTTATTAGTAGATGCATTGCTAGATTTCATTAGCATATATGACCAGGTTATATATACAGTACTGTATATATATTATGATGCTCAAGATTTCATTAAAACATTTAGTCTGAAATAAAAATACAGTACAGTACTGTAACACTATCTGTGGAGAGTCTATATAGTTTTGTTTATCGTTCAGAAAAAAAATAAGTGTGTGGATTAACAGATTCAAGTCACTCCATGGAACAGTAATATAAAAGCTCTTATGAAGTGGTTCAGATTTTGCATTGTGCCAAGTTACATTACATTGGTCTGCTTTATTAGTGTTTCTCACACATTGAAATGAGCGATTATTTAAAAAAATAACGTCAAAATAATTCATGAAAATTACCTAATTTACATAATCCAGTAAAATAATAACTTATTGGGAGAAAGGTTTATGGCAGAAAGTGAAGAATAAACCACTCATAATGAGCTCATCTTGAGCTGATTTCGGGGCTTAGTGTCCCTGCGGCCCGGTCCTCGACCAGACCTCCCCCCCCAGGAAGCCGCCCGTGACAGCTGACTAACTCTATCCAGCTGTCAATATATAGGTAAATAGGTTACCTAGCAGTACCTATTTACTGCTATGTAACAGGGGCAGGGTGAAAGAAACTCTGCCCATTGTTTCTCGCCGGCGCCCGGGACCACAGGATCACGCATCCAGTGTTCTGTCCGCTCAGCTACCGGCTTCCAAGAATGGGACTTGCAAGCTCGGTTAGTGAATATCAGAGCTCCAGGCGTCTTCAGTCTTCTGTCAGCAAGTCTAAGGAAATATTAGAACAGTAATCGAGGTCTTTGAGGGGAAACTAGACTGCTAACCAGGGTGTATTTGAATGTAAATTATTCAAATAATTGGTACTAGTAAGAAGGTCCATACGAGTTACAAATACTGTATAACATCTATGATTCCATAAGTTTGTTGCATTTTAATGGGTTAGTGTGTGATGTAATTACCTAAGTGTAATTACCTAAGTGTAGGTAATTACACTTAGGTAATTACATCACACACTAACCCATTAAAATGCAACAAACTTATGGAATCATAGATGTTGTAGAATTTAGTGTGTTTTATAAACCCACAGCTGGTTTTAACCTTTCACATGCAACTATAATTAAAACATCCAGGTGGATTTTTTTTTTTTTATTTTAAAAAGTTGTTTAATTAATATATTAAATAAAATTGTTCTTGCTTTAGTGTTGGAAAAAACCCTTTATAATTCAATTGTTTTTTGCTGACTGCCATTTAGAAAAGTTTAATGTTGCATTTACACTTCGGGTCATACACTCCTTTGAGTAAAATATATTATTGTGTATCTTGAAGTTTATGGATTAATGGGCAATTCGATCATTAGTGAAGATTATGATAAATTAATGCACATACTCATCTTTGCTCACCTTGTAAGTCACACAATTACTATAACAGTATAGAAGATTTTATTATTGTTGGTTTACCATCTTTTGTATTGATTAACATTAGTTACTAAACTGTTTCTGAGTAGTGTTGAGTGTGTGAACTGGGCATTGAATGTACTTTGGTGTGCACATAACTATGGTAATAACATTTAGTCTATCACCTTAGAGAGAATTTTTTTTAAGTTTTGGAGTGGAACCATATAGTGTTACTGGTGCTTCTATTTTGACTTTGTGCATTTGTTTTAGAAACTGAGTCCGGGTGTGACTACACATGCGCAGAGCAGGACACTTCTCCTTCCTTCGCATCATTCGCAGGTTTGTGGTACACTGCCATTGTGAATGTCTCTTAACTCAATGTGTCCTCTTACCTAATACATCGGATTATTTACAGAATCAACTAATCCAGTAACAATTTTATGTATTAACACTTTCGCTGCCCCCGGAGGGTGACCCGCCGCCTACCTTGACCGCCTACCTCAAGGTAGGCCAAGCGTTATGCACTAACTCGCCTCCACGCAAAAGTGTTTATACACTTTTTCAGTTTTCTGACCTCAATTTTCGTGCTACGTTGTTCAATATGGTATCAAATGGTTCGCAATATAATGCTGTAAAGGGATATTTGCATATAAGAACATATAAGTCTCACTTTTCTATACTTTTAACGAAAACTCTAACTTTTCCCTCATATGTGTTTCTTTCAATTCTTTCATCATGGATTGGCTCTGTTCTTGGTCAGTATCCCTCTGGAAGTCAATTTGCAATGTTTATAAAGCTGGTAACAACAAACACCTGAGGTAACATAACCAGAATGGGGAAACTTTTCAATGTGAGTGGAGGCCGCGGCTGTCACAAGTGCATTGAGCCTCCAGCATGGGTGGGCACCCACACAGCGGGGTCAGGATGCCACGTTACATATACACAGAATGGGCAGAAGTTGGAGCACATTTTAAAATAAGTCCTATAGTATTCGGACAATAAATAAAATTTCTTCACATTTTTAAATTGACGCTTATTTGCCTCATCGGGTATACTCTGTTTTGGTTTTATACCACAATGTGGCATCGGGCAGCGAAAGTGTTAATAAGCATTTAAGCATCGTAATATTAATGTTTTCTATGCATTGGTCTTTTCCTTAAAGCGTTTCAGCCACTCGAGTCATCACGTAAGCCACCGTGTGTACTAGTAAAACGGTCAAAAGTAATTACAAAAAAAGGCACCAAGAGTAATACAAGAATTTTGGCCCTGTAAGCTGTGTTTATATAGTATTTCTCTAGATAACATTGTTGAAGTACTCCTTGAAAATTGTATTAATTTTTCCTGAGAAATTGGTAACTCATTTGTTATACTGTCATAGTCATGTGAATGCTAGCCACAGCTAGGTTCCCTTATCCATATACAGTATAAATAAAACTAAATAAAAATTATGTTCTGCATGCATGAAGTTCTGAGAATGTTTTTCATGCATGAAGCATGCATGAGAAACTAAGTTCTCCCCCATACTCTTCCCCCATTTATATAGTATATACCGGGGTAAATATAAATATGCTGTAGTCCCGTACTATATATAACTTTCCCGAAACGCTATGCATGTTAGTGGCTTTGCAAGAAGAAAGAACATCAATGTTATGTAATCCCACAAACCCAATGTACCTTCTTGTATATGTGAAATACTAAAACTATTTCACCACAGCTCGGAAATATTTCTCTCGGCAGCATGTAGGACACTAAGTGGTGTAGACTAAGGGCTGTGAGAAGCACTTCCTTTTTCCCTTTGGAGAGTGCTGTGGTAATCTGAATCTGTGCAAGGGGGTCCTTAGTTCTTCTCTCTGCGTAAGATCCCTCCTTTTGTCAATGCAAGTGGTCAACTTTGACCCTTTCATGCTAACCCCTAGTCTCAATATTGTCAGGAAGATCACTGAACTTTGGCCAAAGATTTCTAAACCTGAAATGTCTTTATGGGATTTGCTTAAATTTTGTCCCCCTCTAACCTTCAAGACTTTTGTTGATCTCTGGTAACTGTTTTGTACTTCTCTCAATATGTTGTGCAAGGGGCAGGTTTGTATGACTCAATTTTTTCAGATGCATTTCCATCACACTCCCCAGGCTAAAATGATTCCATAAAAACGAGCATGAGCCCTTGATTAGTCATGGGTCAAGATTCATATCTCTTGCAGCTGTCTTTGGTTTGTTGTTTGTTGTTTTAGATTCAGCTACTGGGAACAAAAAGTTCCAGGTAGCACAGGCTATGGTGAGCCTGTAGTGGACTTACCTGGCACAGGAACGGGGCTGTAACTTGATGCGTTTCTTTGGCTTAAGTTCTAACTCCTGATTCTAAACTAGTTTCTCTCAATTTGTAGTTAAATATTTGCATTTCAGTTCATCTGGAGTTCAGGGACTTCTTAGGGCTTTGTGTTGAGAAGAGTTAGCACTTGTCGCTCCTCCCTTTGGGTTGAACCTGGCTGAGGCTTTGTGAACATAGATTTTGCATACATCTACAACTGGTTTATATGGGCACCCAATCCCTGCATGGATATATATGCTCATGTTCAACATTTCACAGGTGGACCTCATGTCTGCATTGACCTCACTCCTGATTGTATATTGTCAGGACCTTTCAAACACCACTCTGCATCATAGGGAACTTTTTTGCTTTTTTGAAGTCTCTCTTGTTTGTGTATTGAAGACGTTTACCAAGCAATAGGCTGTAACAAATCGAAAATAGGGCTCAAACCAATATGAAAAACAAATATCTGAACAGTATCATTTGGGTGTTCTTGGCATTTCTCAGTCTTCCATCTGTACAGAGTTGGTGTTTACATTCGGGAGTGTGTGAAGTGACTGGGGAACCCTGGGGCATGCATTGTGCTGCCATATGGTGAGGGGTTAATGCCATTGGCCAGGTAAATAACCCAGTAGTTAGTGAACTCTCCTTTGATGGTCACTTGTGATAATATCAAACTAGGGTTCAAAATTCTTTATTAATGTATCCCCAGTGGTCATTCTGGGTTGGATTAATTTTTTCTCCGGAGCCTTCCTAACATCTTCTCCAGATGTTAGGAGATCCAGATCCATTTTCTCCAGATCCTGAAAAGAAGATTGAAAACTTTCCAGAGTTCCCAGTGTCATTCTGCTGGATTGTACATCAATCTGGTTTATAGGCCCAAGTGTTTGCTTACCTGAAGGAGAAATTATATGATTCTACTCAAAAAGGTTTATTGAAACTGTGTTGTTGTGTTCATAAATCTTAACATTTGACTTTATATACATTATTTAATAGTTACAGTATAATAAAATTCTTGTATTTTTAGTAAATACAATGCAGTCCAATTTGACTTTGGGTCTCAAAGAGGATCCTTGATTAAAATTGGGATTTAGTGATATTGTTTCAATAAATACTGTACAGCATTAGTTCTCTGAAACTCTTACAGAATCGTAACAGAATTAAACTAAATGAGTTTGAGTAGTTATAAATTTATTTTGAACTTGGGTATAATTAATATAAAATTGCATTTTTATCCTATCACATAAAAATATTTAAGGTGTCATAATTGTCATTTCGTGATTCTCTACAAATATACTTGACTTTATAGGATGTGGAGAATCTACGAGCGATAGGAAGTAATGCTGGTACTGATGGAGGTGAAGATGGCACCTCGGGTATTGAGACCAGCCGCAGCAAACCTGCCTTGCCTCCCAAACCAGCCGTACCCTCTAAACCTCTTCCTCCCCCACGCCAGAAAGGAGACCCACTCGCTGCTAGTAATGAGTCACTTAATGCTTCTCAGTCTACAGGCAGGGCAAATGGTCAGGGACGACCGCCACAAGGATATAGGTGAAGATACATGGCTTTATTCATAATCTATCTTGGTGTTATACAACTAAAAAGAAAAAAAATTACCACCAGTTGGTGTTAAAATAATGATTTGTAAGTGCAGTTCTCAGCATCTTGTACACTTTAAATTAGTTGTCTATATAAAAATTTGTGTTCACATTCATCTATATTGATGCATTGCTATTTTTCAGGTATGCAAGTCAGAATGTGATAATGTCAACATATACTCAGCAAAACACTGGTCCAGAAAGCCAACAGGGTGATGGCAGTGAAGATAGCTCTCGACCCAAAATGGTGAATAATACTCTTAATAATAGCACCAGCAGCAATAGTATTGGCATAAAGGCAGATTCCGAGACTGGAGAGAAAATTCATGTTTCAATTAATCGAAGAATTGAAATGCCACCAGATTTTATGTTCCCTGAAGACGAAACTCCACCATCAGATCTTCTTGGTCGGTGTGTAGATGAAATAGAAAATGAAAATTCAGAGTCCCAAGTTAGTTCAAATAAAGAAAATGGAACAGATTCAGCTGATAATCTGACCGTGACACCCATAGTACCGATTAGTGAATTTGAAAAATTGAGAATTGATAATATAAAAGAAGACAGAAATAGCCAAGAAGATTCTACCACTATTATTGCTCACATACCTAGTGACGAGTCTCGACAACCAGATGGTGCAGACACAACTTCTACGCTAAGTGAAGAAGGTCGAACAGGTAAGACTTATCATTATCATTTATTGTTTGCTATTTTATGGAAGATGAAGTGGATACTGTTTAAGGTTAAGGCCTTTTGGTGCCAAGTTTCAAATGTGACTGTGTGTATTGAGATACAGTATACCAAAGTATTGTAATGTGCCAGTATACTGTAGATTCTTTTTATTAGTAGTAGTGGCATGAGGTGACAAAAGAAAACATTATTGATGCACCAAATTTGTTAATTCTTCACAAGATTAATTAATGATAAAATTGCATAGTAAGACCATAATCTAAATATCTTTACATTGAGCATATCTAAACTTTATTTTTTTATCCATACATTCTACTTGCATTATATTATTGATATATTTCCATGACATAACTCTTATACAAGTCACTCCTTAACCTATGATATGAACCTGTGTTGGGTGCTGGAAAATGAATACAGTAGTTGTGTAGGATTGGGAGTGATTGTTCTCAGAGTTAAGTGCTTTACTTTATAGAAATAAATGTATGATTCTTATTTTATTATGGCAGTCTTTCAAAAGTATACATCAATTTTAATCAAACTTTCTTTCAACAGAAGGTGAAGTCGAGAAGGGTAACGATACAGCAATTACGACCACGGTATCCAATTCCATCAACAATAATAATGTTAATAATAATAATAACAACAATAATAATCATAATAATAACTCAAGTGGCGGCGTTGTAGTCAGACGTATAAAAAAGGGTAACCTCAAGACAAAGAACTCGTCAAGAGTACCTCGTAGAGTAAGCTTTGATCCTCTGGCACTTCTCCTGGATGCATCTCTCGAAGGAGAACTTGAACTTGTGCGCCGTACTGCCATGGAAGTGACTAATCCTTCTGCAGCCAATGACGAAGGGATCACAGCACTTCATAATGCTATATGTGCTGGTCACCTTGACATTGTTACGTTTTTGGTAACATTTGGATGTGATGTTAATGCTCAAGACTCCGATGGATGGTAAGGATATTTTCCACCAGTACAGTACCAATGTATTTTTTAAATTTTATTTAAACTGTTTGGAAAAAAATAGTTTAAGTTAGGTTTATATTTGACAGAGCTCATATATTTTTCTTTAATCATTTTTAGCAGCTGGAAAAAATAGACAAAAATTTAGAAAGACGGGGTTAAGGATTCTCTTAAGGCACAATGGGCAGTGCAGAGGATAAAGGCAAAAGTGGAAGTCTTCTTGCAGAAAACTCCTATTTTTACTTGAAGTGCTGAACCAACTGGCCTACAGTAGATATGTGAGCCTGCGGCCACTCCAAGCTGCAGGTTCACATAGGGCCTGTTGGAGCAAGTGCTCAAAAGTTAAGCCTGGCTTGGGGGAGTAAAATAACTCCCAGGAAGCTCATCTAGGTACAAGGTGCTCAACAGATGATGCACGTATCACCTTAAGGCACTTTTAGGTATAGGGAATGATAGTACCTGTGTACTCACGCAGGTACACAAGGCTCATATCCTCTGCCTTAGAACTCCAGTAAATGGGTGCCATTTAAAAAAAAAAAAATGTCTACATCCCTTCTGGCTATGAGAGCCTCAGTATTGTGAGTGCTGCTAAGGCTGTGCATGCAGCAGGAGCTCACAGGCACTCCTGTGCAGCTAGGGACCACAAGACCACTTAATTGCAGTTTCTTATTTTATTAATTTTTGTTTTGCGATGCTAGTGTCATAATTATCCTGATTGTGATAGACTGTGTACAATGTTTGATTATAAAATGTCGTAAATTAGTCAAATAATACGGTTAAAAAACGAGAGAACCCTATTCAGAGACATTGAAGTAAGTAATTAATATTACAATATATTCACAGCAACTGATGCCCTAAGGGTTGCCGAGGCAAGTGTTGTCGAGTGCCTCCTCACTCTGTGCCCATAAATTGCTCAATTTCCCTGCCCCATCATGGCCAAAGTATGGCACATCCAATATATTTTTTAGTTTACCATATCTGGGAATGCATTTTAACAATACTGCTGTAGTAGAGAAAATTAATTGTTGAATAATTTTTGTTGGGTGCACTGGCAACATGTCAAATTTAATTACAGTGCAGTGGTTAATACAATTTTTATTAAGTGTTTTGCAAAATTATTTGGAGCCAAATATTTAGGCCATAATGAAAATATTGAAGGTCAATTGAAGATAGTTGTGCTTAGGCTTAGCACTTTGATAATTATGTCTAGGAGTAAAAAATGCTATGAAATTTTTTCCACTTGAAAATAATCAGTCAAAGATTTACTGTATATGTATTAAAATATATACTAATGCACATATGCCCATAAACATTCTCGTTTTTCAATAAATATATGCAGTGTTAATGTCCAGAAATTATGACAATTTGTAACAACATTGTTGATGTGCCTTTCTGGATTCTGAGTGTTTGTATATACAGTACTAGGATACCTAACAGAGTTGGTCGTCTAATGCAATGACCCTCTTATTGTCATGTCGGCTAGATGAAGGTTTCTTGTACTATTTTGCGTTGTTCAATTTGCTTATAATGAAGAATAGTTTCCTCACATCTCTGGTTCATCTGCAATTTTCTTATGTGCATATTCACTCATTATGTTACTACCCAACTTAACTGCTGCTAAGTCACCTTGGTCTATCTTGGTAGTTCAGTCCCCTCAGTTTCACAATGTGTACACTTAACTAATTCACCACACTACACTACATTAAAGCCACTAAACTAAACTAAAGTCACTAAAGCCTAAAGGAAACTAAAGCCCCGAAATCATCTCAAGATAACCAGTGTACACTTGAATATATCTGTACTGAAAATATAACTCTTAATAATGTAGCGTGTGTGTATAACAAATAGTAGTGTGACGTGTAAATAGCATTAACATTTTGACATTTGAAACATGACAATACATACTATTTCTATAAAATTCCAGGACCCCCCTGCATTGTGCTGCATCCTGTAACAATGTGGCCATGGTGAGATTCCTAGTGGAGCATGGGGCTTGTATCTTGGCCACTACCTTATCTGACCATGAGACTGCTGCTGAGAAGTGTGAGCAGGATGAGGAGGGGTACGATGGATGTTCGCAGTACCTTTATAGTAAGTTCCTTGTTGAAAATTCCTTTTAATACACGTTTTTCAAAATTGTATAATAATGGCAGCCTTCTTATGAAAATATCTAGGCACTGCTACACCTTTATGGCTTGCAAGTATTTTCCACTACTTCTCTATTTGTATGTAATAATTATCTTCAATAGGGTTATATTATGATTTTATCATTTATTACAATACTCGGTAAAGTAAGTATTTACAATTTTCTGTGTTGCCTTAAAATTGCTATTTGAACTGAAACTTGGTAAATACACAAAATTGTAAAGTGTAACCCCCCTTGGTAATCATTTTTAGACTTGGTTTAAATGCTAATTATTAGGAAAGGGAGGATGTAACAATGAACTATGTTGAGCACAGCTACACCAAACTTACTTTATATATCCTGAGGCCAGGGAGACTGAGACCAAGGGAAGGTAGGCAACTGGTGCAATGAGACAATGCAGGTTAGAGAAAAGAAGAAACTAGGAATAGATGAAGCCAATGTGTTGCATGAGCAGTAGTGTCGACTCTGTACAGCTCGAAGATGGTAGCTTGAAAGGTTTAAAATGAGAATTAAGCATTAGGAGTGGAGAATCTGAGGTGTGGTGTCATTTGAATCCAGTAAGGAATTGTCGAGTGTAGAAAGCTCATAAAACTGAAAGATTGAGAAAGCAAGGTAGTTTGAGCACGTAAACACAATGGAGAATGGTAGACTGGTGATGTGTGAATTTGAGATAAGTGGAGAAGATAGGTGAACATGATGTGTTAGAGGAAGAAATGATCGAGTGTGAACAAGCAGCTGGGGGAAAATGGTTCATGATAAACAGATGCTGCTATTAATAACTTGCTAGTGTTGTGGTTCTTGGTGTTGGGCTTAAGGCCAGGCTCAGAAGGGTTTAATAACTTTTTTTTTCCCTTCTGCAGTGTGAAAGTGTATATGTATAAATGTGTATATACATAAACATGAATGCATATGTGTAAGTATAAACACATGTATGCATATGTATAAACGTGTTGACATATGTATAAACTCATGTATACATATTAAATACAAAAAAAAAAGTATTAAAATACTGTTGGAAAATTATTAGTTAGAAACACCCCTTGTAGGGATACAGTAACTATCACTTATAAAATACAGCCAAACATTAGAAATTTCGAATATCATAGCATAAATTTTCTGTAAAAAATTGACGATTATCTAATGCTCTATTCATCTGAAATTTCTTGCCAAATTAATTGGAAGAGTTCTTCGATAACTAATTGTAAAATCATTTTTAAGTAGAAACATTATTGAATCTGCTTTAATACAAGTAACAAAAAAAAACAGTATTAACATTAGTAATGGTTTGTACAATTTGGATTCATTTTTAATTGATTAAAAAAACGAAACCAGTACAATCGTTAATACTTGGCTATCTCATTAGTATTGCTTGCTGGAACTCTCATGTATTGACTGTATTGACTAAACTAAATCATGTATTGACTTGTATTGGGCCTGCTGTAGCAGTCATTGTTTTTCTCCCTGCCTACATTTTACCATGACTGACTTGTGATATCCATCCTTCTTAAGGCGTATTAATATGAAAGTACTTGAGGAACGTCCACACACACACACACACACACACACTTTCCTTCATGGTCATACATTGTCACATTCATGTTGATTTTTGTGTGATTTATATATTTTTTTAATATAAAAATTTTTTTTTTTTTTTTTTTTTTTTTTAAATAATTATAAAAAAAATAATTTTTTAGTGTTCTTTACATTTTTGTAAAGTTACTAACACGTGTAGTGTTTTAGGCAGGTCCTTTATCCTAATTATTCCCGGAATACGGCCTGTCAAATAACAACCAGGTACCCATTCACTACTGGGTGAACAAAGGCTACAGTTTAGGATTGGTGCCCAGTCAATCCTCCCAGGCCAAAGTGCTCGCAAAGCACCATGCGAATGCTTTATCACTGCGCCACGGGACTGCTATTAAGAGCAGTCAAGTTAACAAATGTCCTGGTAAAGAAACCTCCAATTATTGAAAGATTTATTTTCTACAACGTTTCATTCCTCTCTGGAACACCTTCAGGTAAAGAATGAATACTATGTACAGTTTTTAGTTAAATACACATGAAAGAGGCGAAGTGGGTAGGGCCAATCAATGAGTAAAACTCAGGAGAGTGGGGAGACTTCATTACCCAGCGGTATTTGGCGAGATCTGGTACCAATGGTAAAAAAAATAATTATGTTATATATTTAAGGTGTTTTTTTTTCCTTGTGTGTCGTGTTATGTTCATTTTGCGTGATTTCTGGGGGCACCAGCTTGAAGGTGGCAAGTCAGTCAGTCTTCTCGAAAGCTTTGTGATCGTATACAATATAGGTAGATCAAGGGTGACGTCCTTCAATGGGGCTTACATGTCCCAAGATGGCATAGTATACTTATATACAAGTATACTTTGAGCATACTTAGTACAAAATTAGTATACTTCAAGAACATTTTGAGTATGCTTGAAGTATACCCCAAGTAAACTTGAATGTACAGCAGTATATACTTTGAGTATACTTAGAATATATAGAATATATTTCAAATATACTCCCAGAATACTCAAATTTAGTATACATCAAATTTAGCATATGCCAACTATACTTGAAAATACTTTAAAATATACTCAGTATATTTTAGTATACTATGAAGTATACTTGAAGACTACTTTGAGTATACTTTAAAGCATACCTTGAGTATACTTTGAAGTATACCTTGAGTGTACTTCAAAGTATACTCGTAGTGGGCTTCAAAGTTCTCAAACTAAGCTTCAACATATACTTTGAAGTTTATTCAGTATACTTTGAGTATACTACAATTACACTCACAGTATATGCCGAGTATACTCAGTTTACTTCAAGATACTCAAATTGTACTACAATATACATCCAGTATACGTGAATAGTATATATACAATGTAGCATACTGTATTGTACGATGTAGTATACATGCAGAGTGTACATACATATAAATGTAGTGCACACAGACAAATATATACTATGCATGTGTTTAAAATATATAAGACATGTGTATACTATACATACATATTGATACAAACATTTATGCATCTACATAGGTGTATGTATATATAATATACACATTAAATGTACACACATGTATAGAAAATAGTGTACAACTGTGAATTCAGTATCGTATATTTCACACATTATTGCACATGCACAAATATATATAACACAATATAAATGACAGTTTATATAAATGTGTGTAGTGTTCAGCGTTTACAGGAATTTTAAGCATGCATCATTGTGGTGGAATTTTGGTTGGAGGCCCAATACTAGACTTTCATTTGATTGCTTTAAGACGACTATGATACATGTTTATTTATTTATTTATTTATGCATATACAAGAAGGTACATTGGGAATGTGAGGATACATAATATGGTAATTAGTCTTGTAAAGTCACTAGTACGCACAGCGTTTCGGGCAGAAATCGGGAATTTCGGGAATTGTTTAATGTCGTATACTTTCACGCAGGTGTTCAAGAAAAGCTTGGCATAATGAATGGTGGTGTTGTGTACGGTGTATATGATTATGAGAGTCAAGCCAGTGATGAGCTCAGTTTCCATTGTGGCGATGCCGTCACAATACTACGCCGCGGAGACGAGTACGAACGTGAATGGTGGTGGGGACAACTTCAAGACATCCAGGGATACATTCCTAGGAATTTACTTGGGGTAAGAATAGGAATATCTACATTTTCTTTACAATTATTATTTAAAAAAAAAAAAAAAACTTCTCTGCTTAGCTGCATTGAGAATAATTATATTTTTAGGAATTGATGGTACAATACAAAAATTTATCAAAACCTATTTTAAGATTTTGGGATGAAAATTTTTTTTTAATCTTTAAATGTACTATTATTGCACTTATCTGCCATGATTAAATTTGTTGTTTTAATTACAGCTCTATCCGCGTGTGAAGAACCCTCTCCGTGATTCCTGAGAATTTGGAGCAATTATTACACATCCTATTTGTGCTACAATGTCGTAACAGTGTACTAAGCAGCTGCCTGAAAATACTGAATTTGTGCTATACAATTGACAGACTATAAAACTTCAAAGACAGTTTTGATATGGACATTGAAGCTGTACACCTTGACAATATATGGTAGACTTTGATCACTTTTGGTGGTAGAAATGTGGTCTGAATTAAAATAAAATGGTTTTTCACATTTTATATTACAATAGACTGAAAAATTGTAGCATCCAACACTTGTACTACCAAAAATGCCTTAAAATATATAAATTATATACATGTGTATATATACTGTATATAGATGACAAGTAGACCAGTGCCTTAACAAGACAACCAGCAGTTGCTAAGTGGTCTCTGTGATGGAGACTGAACCACAGCCATAATAATTAACACCAAATACATATCTATATACACACACACACATGTACAGTATATACATATATGTGTATATATTACATAAACACAAATGATGCATATTCTGTACGTTTTGACAGCTATTATTGTCAAAGAAATTTAACCTTTAGTGAAGAAAAAGGGTTCATTTACTAAAGGAATGCAAAGTTGGATAAGACTCGTACCAAACCATAAAAGCCAATGTTAAAAACCAAATTAATTGCCATCATCCTCATACCAGCATTAGTGTTACCGAGAAAAATTTGCAGTGATCAGGAAGTTGATACGAATGCCCTTTTTTTCAATGGATAAGGAGCCTTGAAACAAAGCTATTTTTCTAGCATGACGACAAACACAATATTGTTAATATTTTACTATTAATTGTACTGATATACACAATTGAAATAAAAAGTTGCCATACAAAAATATTTTTTCTCCTATTTATAAATGTACTTAAGAACTGATTTAGCTTAAAAAAAATTAAATTTATTCATAACCGAGTAATTATCAAAAGAAGGTGCCAAGACTAAGAGAGAGAGACTGTCACAGAACAGTCAATACATCCTAAATATCATTGACAATGACAATACGAGAGTAAAAATACGTACAAGTAACATCAAAAGTATAACATTCATGAATTATTTTCATTGAATCGTGGCAGAGACATTTGTTAAGCAAGACTTAACTATTCTGAAAACCATGATATTCTATGAAGTGCACAACAGCAAGTGGGACAATGCAGTTCAATTTTAATAATGAAAGAATTAACTGGGAAAAAATAAGCAGGGAATTTACACACATCCAATGCAAAACTATTTTTAAGTACTAAAACTCCCATGCTAGGAATAGAACAACTGACTTCTGAGATATTTAAAGTCTGTCTGAAACATGTTCCTTTGTGGATAGCTAGAAAGAGGACCAATGTTGAAAGAGAACACAGGAAGAACACTACAAAAGGTAAAAATGGAAATGCTTAAGCACACACAACTATCCCTACTGAGGAATAATAATTTAAACAGGGAGATTGAAGAAATTGAGCAGAAACAGAAGCAATCATATCGGATTGAGGAAATACAATTAGAACAGAAAGCAATACAAGAGAAAGAAAAATACAAAATATTTCTTCACATATGAGAAATCAAAATCAATAACCACTGTCAGTGGACCTATTCTTACAAGTGAAGGTTCATATACAGGATGACAAAGAAATTAGTGAAATCCTTAAAACAGTGTGAGAACATGTTTAGCACCCCAGTGAATAGCATGAAAGTGAAAGATCCTTGGCCATGCTTTGGTGGGATTCGGGGAGTTCTTCTACTTCCCAAGTTTGACTTGCGAGAGCTTAGTCCAACAGGTTGTTGCTCAGCGTAGCCTGGTTGGACCACATATCCACCACAGCCTGGTTGGCTCGGCACCACCTTTTCCTTGAAGTCAAAGGTTCATTTGACTATTGCATGGGTTTGGTTGAAATTTTGACTGCAGCTCCCACTTGTGCAACTTTCAATGACTGGTGGATTCTGACTCTTAGGTCCTACATATCCTACTTGCATGAGGAGTGAAGGCATGTTGCCGAGACCTATGAGCAGTGTAGGAGAAAGAGGCTAAAGGTAATACAACTTAACAACTACCACACACGGTTGCATCACAGAACCAGTGCTTCATAAATGTCAAACATTACATTTTTGTATCCAAAACTAAATCTAGTGTATTTATAACACAAACAACATCCTCAACCACTTTTTAGTTGCTGCCAGAAGGTTGCATGCAGTTCTTCCCCAATTACAATACAATACTTCAACTTTATATACTCTAGCTGTCATCGTGGGTTTAGAAATTATTTCCAAATTTATTTCTACGAGATTTTTTACATATATTTCTACGAGAAATAAACACTACACAACAGAACTGGTACACTATGTACCATAAAGAGTTCCACCTTCATCTTTACCTTGCATCTACGTACATTTTTTTAACCCTGATAAATTCAAATTTCTTAGATTTTAAAAATACAGGCAACACATAAAAAAAAAATCAGTTCAAAACATTTATTTACATACAAAAAATTAGTTTATATTACAAATTATCAAGGTTCAAATCAACATTTCAATTCTCGGCACATTTTAAAAGATACAAAAATGTGCCAGCTGATAATGAGCTATTTATATTTTCTTTCTAGAAAATGTCAAAAATTTGTTGAAAATGTTGCTTAATAGCAAATAAAACATACTCTATTGTGGTAATATATAACCCACACAGTACAAAAAAACTAACAGTGCTATTACCAATTCTAATACTGTACAGTGTCTACAGTAATTCGGCTGGACATTAGGCGTTAGCACAGCAGATCATGGAAACAATTCTAATGAAGATACTTACAACATTTAATCGTATGTATATAGATGTTCGGTATTTAGCTTGGGCTTATATCTATAAGACTTTTTCTCTCTCAGAGCTTTTGGAATATAAATTGGATCGTAGTCATCTAGCCGCCGACTGCCGGGATCTTTCTGGTTACTGTGAGCAAGAGGGGGGAAAATATTGCATTAATATTACAGTAATAATAAATTTATCCATTACAAAGATAATTTCGGCTGAAAAAATATACACAATTGTTTTCATATTGTTTTAGGTAAACTATTTTGGCCTTGACACTAACTATACAATATTATCCATGCTTATTACACCACCGACCCATTTCTTGAGGATAAAATAGTGACGACAGGTTGTTTGTATGTGTAAAACATCAAAAGAGGTAAGAGCTGTTTAGAGAGCTAAACATTAAACATTCTTGAAGTTATAAAATATCAGGAAGTGTATATCAGTACAAAGTGGTGGTGTAACCATATGTAATCTTATTAAAGAAATGTACAGCTTGGCCATTTGTAAACAGACCCATTCATCCTACCAATCAATAAATACATCTACTAATTAAATTCACCCTCGCTCAAAGAACATTTTATGTACTGTACTTTAATTCATTAAGGTGACTGAAGACTAATGAAAATACAGATAAAATATAGCAAGAAAGAAACTACTCAAAAGTGTCAACAAAATTAAGCTACTCGACCTGGTAGCATCCAAAAAAAATATAAAATGCTTTAAGTACTAAATTTCATCATTTGTATTGGAAACAAAAAGTGATCTCATTTAGTGATATGGACTAGAACAACTCACTAGTGGGGTTCAAAGAAGCGTCTTGGTGGGTGGAAGGGGCGCGTTTTGAAGTTAATTTTGTATATCTGTTCCCAAAGATATATCTCCGGCTTGAGAATGTGACGTGGACGACCAGAAAAGAGATGCTGGAGATATGTGTGGAACATCTCACGATATTCTTTACGGGCCGGGTGATCTGCCAATAGCTTTAAACAAAAAATGATTGTAGTACAGAACTGAAGCAAATTTATTCAAATTAGTCACAAACAGAATTAAAAAAAAACAGAATGATACAAGAGCATTTACACAGCATACTGAAAATGTGTAAACTAGAGTACCCTTAGATAACTTATAATTTGCAGGAAACTTAAAAAAACTCTTAAATCCAGATATATTCTAGTCATACAACTTACATTCATAATAGAATATTTATATGCATAAATATTTAATCAGAGAACCTATTATATTGATGAGATATGCATATATGGAATCTACAAGTTACAAAATGTTTAAACAAGCTGTATGTCACAAACATCCAAAACCCTACTTTCCTTCATGTCACAGCTGACAGAAGCAACTACAACCTCAAGAATACACTATTGTCTAATAATCTCGTAATGCTCAGTTATCTATCTCTTATACAATGGAACATCAGTGCTCAAACTTAATTGGTTCCTGACCAATTATAAAATGTATTTATAATCTTTCAAGTGTTCTGACATTAAGTTTAATGTTACATCTTTCATTTTTGGTACCAAATTATGCGCAATTTAAAGGCGCTCATTTTGAAACTATCCCAAGGCCGATCGGATAAAAAATGAATTTTCTACAAATATTTTATTGTTAGACTCAAATAGTGTCACGAGATAGGACTTGGGAAAAAATTGGCGACACATTAAGTGTTACGAGATAGGGAAAGTGTTAATACTAAATTTACCGAATAATCAGAGATAAAAGTATTCATGGAGACGAGAAAAGTTTGTACAGTTCTCTTATTTGTGTGTGAATGCTGCACTGAAGTGACTGAAATGCCTTCAGCAAAAATATTAATCTGGTAAGATTCCTCAAAATCTGTACAATATACAGTATTATATGACAATTAGTATTTAACCCAGCGCTTCCAACATCACTTTCTCATCATGTTTAATGAAATCAAGAAACCATAAATTATAATATGATCAGTACCTTATTTGATCCTAGATATGGTGTTGGATTCTCTCTTTTGATGCCTTTCTTGAGGTAATAAGGAAATCAAAGCAGTAAGTACTTCAGAATTAAAACCCTTAACACCACTGTCATCTACGGCCTCAAACAGGAACTGCTCTTCACCAAGCCTGAAAAAATATAAAAAAGCTTCAGCAAATTCATTGTATACCTGCCCAGCCACCACTAATCTTGGTATGAGGCAACATTTTAAAGTAAAAGGTTTCTATATCATAAAAAAAGAACTATAACTTGCAAGCTAATGGTCCAGTATCTTCGCCAAGTTTCATAAATCGTCTAATAGTTTTAACAATCTATTATCTTGACATGATTTCAGGGCTTACTGTCCCCGCGGCCCGGTCCTCGACCAGGCCTCCACCCCCAGGAAGCAGCCCGTGACAGCTGTCTAACTCCCAGGTACATATTTACTAGGTAACAGGGGCATCAGGGGTGAAAGAAACATTTTGCCCATTTGTCTCCGCCTCCCCCGGGGATTGAACCCGGAACCTCAGGACTACGAATCCGAAGCGCTGTCCACCCAGCTGTCAGGCGCCGTGTATTAACACAGAGGACCAAGAACAATCCCACACTTATACAGGTAGGGCAATAAAGTGGGTTGCATTTCAAAAAGTTGTTCATGAAGCAGTTGTTTGGAATGCAGAACCAGATGTCTCAAAAGTGCAATGCTATAAATAGGGGGCAAGTCCCCAAACCACCAAAAATCATTGCATAAAACCAATATTTTTGGAGATAAATGGTACAAGAAACACTGCATTTTATTTATCCGAAAGGCTATATTATCCAGTTTGTAAAAGTTGACTAAAAAAAGAGGGGGAATAGATACAAGGTGCAAATGGCTAGGAGGCAGGGCATAGAGCTAGATCTCATTTTCCTGTCATCACTGATGAGTAAGCATCACTTTTGCATTATCTCGGGATATTCAAAATATACAACATCTACTCTTGATGTCAAGATTATTAATCACATTAGAAAATACTGTAGTACAAGTGCAAAATAAAAAAGGACAATATATAAAAACTAATATTTGGTTACTTGGTAAAGTTACAACCGGTGAACAAATTTTACCATAGGTGAATGCACACTAGTTCATCGGGGTACCTTCTCCCCAAATTTTGGATTAAACCGTATAAAAAGCAGGAAAGAAAAAAGGAAAAGGTAATTATCATGAGGTAATGCTAACCAGTGTGATTATATAGCACTTAGGACACGAGGACGGAGTGAAGGAATGTTGCCCAACCACTTACACCACCAGGAATCAAACACTTCTGAAAGAAGTGAGGCTATCACTACCAACCAGTCCAAGCAAATGACAAAAGAGGGAGAGAGAGAGAACAAGGAAATGAGATCAAAGAAAAAAAACTCAGTCTGTTCCATTACTCTATCTCTAAATTATTCTTTCAATAATTCATTGGTATAGTATTGTCTTCCTTTTGTCCCTTACTTGTGCCTTCGCATCTTTTCAGTTTCCACACCTTATTTTCATACATGTCAATGACAATTTTCCCCCACATCTGGTTTCCCTGTGCAGACAAGAACTGGTACTCTCACTTCCAAGAGAATAAAAGCAGTATTTTGGAGAGAAGAAAGGTGAATATAATAATGTTATACAAGAATCTAAGGGGAATTTACACAGCAGCATTGTTAGAACTAGGAACAGCAGAACAAGGGGGCACTGATGGAAGTTGGAGACAAGTTGGAAAGATTTTTTTTCTCAGGAGTTAGAGACTCCTTTGACTAGAGACTCTGAGATTAAGTGGAATAAGTTATACCAAGAGGAGATTGAAGTTAACTTAATGAAAAAGATTAAATGTAAATCTGATAGAGTGGGAACCAAGTCATTGCATTAATCCAAAAATGTTCGGGAGGCGTAACTAGGAGCCGAGCTCTTCCCCGTAAGCACATCTTGGCAAGTACACCCACACAAAGCAGTTTTCAATTTTAAGTAAACAGAATAAATACTTACCAGAGAATATTATTATAGGGATTTTCCTCAGCACGATCACAATGTAATGTGCTAGTATTTAGCTGATACATGCTGAAGTGCCACTGCTGACCATTGGTAAGAACAGACTGCTGGACCAATGGGTATGTGAGCTCTGTTACTGGGCCAAACCCTGAAATGAATGTATTAGTCTTAATAAGAGCTATAAAACAGAAGCATGACAATTATGTGTGCTTATATTGTTAGTGAATCAAATTACTAAAAAATATTTCTTCCTTTAGGAGGTTTCTTTACTGGAAAATTGCTTAACTTTTCAAGAACCTGAAGTATTAAAAAACTTTATGCTGATTGGAATATCACACAAGTAAAGCAGTGTGCTTGGCTTACAATAAGAAGCATGGAGAATTAGACAGTAAGTCATGTTAGAAAATGGAGGAGGAAAATAGCAAATCATAAAGTAATGAACAGTGCAAGTTTGCACGGCAGAAATTTTGCAAGGGAAACTGAACCCAGAGAGAGGGAAGGAGGGAATAATCAGGGGGAAGCACCAATCCATTACGACTATATAGCACTTGGAAGGGGTTAGGGTAAGGATTTGGGAGGGGAATGGAGAAAGGAATGGTGCCCAACCACTTGGACGGTCGGAGATTGAACTCGGACGTGCACGAAGCAAGAGCGTCACTCTACTGTCCAGCCCAAGTGGTTGCACCCAAAGAAAGAACAAAAGAACATTTCCAATGAGCTTCCAAGGAAAGCAAGAGTGACCTGGAAAAGCAACTCAAAGAGGAAGCAAGCAGGCAAGACTTGACTAGGGGACATACAAGAAAGTCAAAGAGAAGGGAGGACACCTCTAGGGTGTGAGCAAACTCCAAAAGAAAAAAAAAAAAGTCCACAAAAGTCATTGACCTAATTTCATGGTGCCCATAAAGACAAACCCTGGTCAAGCACTAGCTAGAGAAGAAAAAGGCAAGGTACGGCCTGCAAATCAAAACAATCCCAGAAAGAAAGCTACAAACCTGCCAACAACTCAGCATGCACGATGAAAGTTCAAGGGAACCTAAAGTAAGTACCAGAAACTCAAAGCGCAGAAAATAAAAATCAGAAGTACTGTACAAGAAAGCCCACTACCAAGGTCCAGAAGACTGAAGGTCCAGTGACCCACCAAGACCAGGATGTACACAAAGGAACAGCCTACACCAGATGTCAGGAAAATGAGAGACTAGGGATCTACACATGAACGCAGGTCTTGGAAATCAGCGAGAAGAATGCAGCTCACATCCAAGAAGACCGAGGAGCATTCTGAAAACACGTGTCTCAAACAAGGAAAGACACAGGCCTCTTGGGTGGGGGAGGGATGTACAAATCCAAGGACCCAGACAAAACTTGAAATCAAAACAGAAAAATGAAAGAGTATGATACGAGTAATTATTAGCGAATTACATGATGGGGAAAATGATATATGCAATGATGTAATGTGGTTAATTAAGGGTAAAGACGGATATATAGCATCTAGCATGACTAAAAGCAGATCACAAAAAAAAAAAGTTAGTGAACACTAACCAAGGTAGCTAGCATGTGCTAGAGCCTGGGTGAAGGACGATATGACCACTTTCTGAATTAAAGCTGTATTGAAATTGTGCGCACCAAATTCCTGTACAAATTTGGGAAGTATCTCCCGAGTATGCATCCAAAGCTGACTGTGTTCCTTGGCTTCCCCCGGCCAAAATCCTGTCAAAGAATTAACAAATGGTTACCAACACTAAATTATTAACAATTTAGTGTTCCACTGAAAATTGCTCTGCTTGTGAGTGTTTATTATACTTAGCAAATTATCCTACAGAAAACTATGTTTGTTTCTTCTTACAGAAACACTGACCGATAATGTGCACACATTTCTGTATCTTTCATTATTAATTATGTTGAACAAAAATGAGGACTGTTGAAAAAATATATGTGGAATGTAAAAAATATTAATAAAAAATGGTTAATTCAACAGTCATGCAAATTCTATTATCAATTTATTTTGCATCCATACTCCTAGCAAATTCATATGTGAACATTTTTACATCAAATTTATAGTAATAATCAAAAAACTAACAGACAACATTAAGAGTGTGAACATTTTAGGTGTCGCTGAACAGGATCCCGAAATGACTGCCCCATTTACAGTTGGGAACACACCAGTGGGCCCGAATGTTGAAGTACAGTGGCACCTCGATTATCGAGCGGCTCTATATACAAGCATTTCAAGTAACGAGCGAGCCACTTGCAGAACATGTCTACTAACGAGCTTTTCCTCGATTAACGAGCGTTTCCACTGGTTCTCGGACACCTCTTACGACAGTTTTGTTGTTGTTTCGCAAGATGAGTTTCCACATGACGAGCTCGGTGCCAGAATGGATTAAACTCGTTAATCAAGGTGCCACTGTATTAACAAAATCTTACTGAAGCCAATGCCCATTTTTCAATTAAATGCTAAAAAAACACATACTACATAAAACATTACCACCACATGGCAGCTCAGTATACACATTAAAATCTTAATATATTTGGCACATCCTGTGTGTCTACCTATTGTATTTGTCAGTGTATAAAACACACCTAATTTTCAAGGCTACTGCAGACTTTCTTTTTTATTATGTTTCATCATAGATATATTTGAAAGTGATTTTAAACTGATTTTGCAAGGTAATACATATGATTTTGTGCAAGTATAAAAAAATTAATTATATATATTTACCTATATACAGTATATTCCATTGGTTGTGACCCCCCCCCAAAAAAAAATATATCTGGCAATAAATACTGTACATTAAAATTATGTTACTTCTTACATCACTTGCTCTAATTCTTCAAATTGAATAAAATAACTAGGACTAGATTATGTTAATGCATTTTGCATATAGACCACAAGGCAAGGCAAGTCACAATTGGACAATTTTTAAGAGACCATTGCAGTGCTGCCCTGTAAAATACCTGGGAGTTGTGAACGGAGAAATCAACTTGCCTGTCACTGTGATAGCATGCTTGTGCTTGAAGTGAAACCCATAAGAACGAGGATCACTGGAACTGTTGGACACTAGACCCGACTTGGACAACGGATCATCTCGACTGACTACTTCTGGGAGAAAATCGGCCACGCGTACTCCCAGGCACGGCGTGCTTGTTCCTTGCACAGGCCTGCATCATGTGAAATACAGAAAGTGGCATAAATATGAAATGAAAACAATTCAGTTACATAAATGTAAACAAAGGGGGACACAGTCTGAAGTTCCGAGACCATTCAGGTATCAATACATCCAGGAGCACGAATTAATAATGTTTTAATATAGGAGCCGCCCTGAAATGCATGCTAGTGGCTTTACAAGAATGTAAAACTTAAAGGCTCTGTACTCTAATAAACCCAATGTACCTTTTTTTTTGTATATAAATAAATAAATAAAATAAAATAAAAGGAGAGTACTCGGTTTCTCATTTATCATTGTGTGGTTACTTGCCCATATACATCATATATTATTGTGCAAACAATGCCCTAGATATTAATTTTATGAACAAGATTGCTCACTAGATGTTAGAAACAGAAAACAAAACATTAAATTTAATCAATTTGAATAAGGGTGCATAGCCCCATTATATCCTCACCATGATTATCAGAGTTACAGAGCAATCAAGAGTTTAAAATTTCAAGGTGAAAATTTTTAATTGGCAATTTTACATATTAAACTTCAGATTATAATTCAATAGAAATAGGAAGGGTTAAAGCGATATTAAAATAGAGAAAATTTATTTTATAACAACATGCTACTGATATGATGACCAGACCACACTAGAAATTGAAGAGACGACGACGTTTCGGTCCGTCCTGGACCATTCTCAAGTCGATTGTCTTGAGAAGACAATCGACTTGAGAATGGTCCAGGACGGACCGAAACGTCGTCGTCTCTTCAATTTCTAGTGTGTGGTCTGGTCTGGTCATCATACTTCAGCCACGTTATTGTGACTCATCGCCTGCATGCTACTGATATAAAAAGTAATTTACTAGTACATGTCACCACACCTGGTGGTGTGGCTCACCAGACTGTCACCACACTGTACCATGCATCAATTTGTTTTTAATTTCAGGAAATACAGTAACTTTCAAATTATGGGAGTATCTCTTCGTTCACCCGAGACACGTTCACTTTCCTCTTATAACATTCTAAATTACATAACTTCATTGATCAAAACATTCAGATAATTTGCACAATTTGGTCAAATTAAACCTGTCCCCTTTGATTTTAGTGTGTTGTTTCTTCCTTAACTCGAGACATTGGGTGTTAACGCACCTCGGTACTGTTTTCCCTGAATTACTCTTCATGATGTGTCTTTTTCCCAGCTATGCATGTCTTGCATTTGTCTGGCTTCATTCTCGATAGTCTGGCTCTTGTGTGCCTATTGTGCGAGTAATTTTGGCCTCCTGGTCTCTCGCCTAGATCCTTTCCTTGCTTTAATCACAGATGGTGTCCAAGGTCCTTTAATGGTATCCATCTTACTTTTAGTGGCTAGGTCTCATTCCTAGTACAGTACACTGGTACCTTTGCACTCTAACAGCTCCCAATTATAACAACTTGGCATTCGAACCCTTTATTCAAGAAGAAAAATGCTCGGTAGTCAACCACTAGCTTGGCACCCAAATGATTGGTCAATAAATCACAGAACTATATATAACAGACCTCCAACCCTGTCCATGAAGGACTAGAAAATGTATATATGCTGGTTAGTATTGTAAATGTGTGGCCACATCTGTGGTAGGGAAACAAAAAATCTCAAATGTCCATGCGTGTAATAAAAAAAAGAGTCAATTTCCTAGCGGTGTCATTCAGTGCACCAACCCCCACCAAACTTCTCTATAAACTTTGTTTTCTTGGATATTTTTTATATTCACAGCATAAATATAAGTCACAGTGCCACCTAAGGAGGTTAGTAATAAGAGCCAAACAGAAGTAAAATTAGTTAGAACCATAATAGAGATGAAAAAAGAACTAAAATATGGAAGTGGTGCCCATGTGTGTTTTTGTTAAGAGTTTAGTTTACCTAAATTTACAATCTTTACAATACTTGAAAATAAAAAGGTCAAAGGAGCAGCTGCAAGTAAGTAATTATCAAAAGGAAGGCACCAGACTGGGAAGAGCAGATGCAAAAGGGGTAAAGGAGTGAAAAGTGATTACAAAACATAGATCGTAGATTACTGAAGTGACTACAAAATTTTTGCTGATTTGGATAAATGAACAACAGTTGGCTGGTGATAGTATATCTGAGGTAATCATTTGTGAAAAAGGCAAAATACCTGCATCATTTCTTACAAAAAAAAAAAAAAAATCTGATGCTGTTATGAGAGAATCTTACAGTGTAGTTTCACTTCTCCAGAACAATGTGTGCTATGCAATCTCCAATTAATAATACAAGTTTGCCATTTTAAGGCTTGCATAGAACACTGATGAAAACACTAACTTATTGTATTAAATTCTTATAATTTTTTTTCACTTTGCAATATAAAACATTAAATACTGCTTATTACCTGTTTTAGTGTGTGTTACCAAGGAATTAGACCTGCAATCATTTATTATGAAAATTTATCTAGTTGTAGGAATGTAAGAAAAAATGAGGTTTGTACATTCAAGTTTGCCAAGGAAAGAAAAATGGAGAAAAATGGAAAAGCAGTAGAGTGCTCATTTGAAACATAGTTGTTATAGCGCCAGGACCAGCACGAAAAGGACCAGCAATGGGAAAAATGGTGAAAATTCAACATGACTACTTTCACCATTGATCTTTGTAATGACTGAACTGTGCATATACACTATCAAATATCAAATGAAGTTTAACAGAAATTATTAGCAATTCTGAAAAAATTATACCTGTTAATTAAATCATTCTCAAACTCTTTCAGAAATTTGTTATTTCTCCGTGACTTCTTCAACATGACATCTGGTTCGATGCCCCCAAGAAGCCAGAAAGCTTCAACACGAGGTTGTATATCTACCTGTAAAGAAAAGGATAATGTTAAAATTCACAGAATGCTCATTCAACAGTATAGGTTGTGAGTAGCGAGTGTCAGGGTAATAAAGTGGCTGGTACAATGAAAATAGAAAATATGAAGTTAGGAAGTGCTGCAAATAGAGGGATGCTTGAAGGAATGTTAATACTTGCCCTTACTTATGCAAGAAAGATGTTTATTTGGCAAGACCATCTTAAGAAAAAAAAAAAAAAAAAAAGCAGAAATAGATGATCAGAGATGAATGTATGTTAGAAACTTTAATATCAAACAGATGATGGTACTACTAATGAAGAAACTTTAAAAGTGAATTTAAGAGAGGCAAGGAAAGCCAAGATTGGGAACCATGGTCAATGTATAAAGAAGTGTGGATCAAGCGAGACCGCTCAACCCATGTGGTACAAGTTTGTGAAGAATAGTTATTACACACCAAAATCACAATAGCATGA
Organism: Procambarus clarkii; assembly: GCF_040958095.1. Taxonomy (NCBI): domain Eukaryota; kingdom Metazoa; phylum Arthropoda; class Malacostraca; order Decapoda; family Cambaridae; genus Procambarus; species Procambarus clarkii. The sequence goes on along the minus strand of NC_091160.1, from coordinate 35,060,330 downwards.
TGCATCAAATGAACAAATCCACAAGGGCGGTAATGACGATTCTAACCTACGTCCGAGAGGATCCCAGACATGCTTTAATCGACTGTTCCACAACACTGAAAAGAATTGCAACCGGGCGTTCATCTGCCCTCACCTGCCCTGTGTCTGAGAGACTGCAGGATACGGATCCTGCAGTCTCTCAGACACAAACCAGGGTTTTACACAATTTCCCCATGCACCTGGGCTCTGTCAATAAGCTGTTCGACCTCTTTGCCCTTACTTCATTACACACAAATCTCAAGGTGATTAAGGCACGTCTGGGATCCTCTCTGACGTAGGTTCGAACCCTCATCACGGCCCTTGTGGATTTGTTCATAGGAATAGTTATATTTGTACATGACAACTGACAAGAAGCATTTTACAGTTAGCCTTATGTAGTAGTGGAGTTATGACATGGATGCTTTACTTTAGTGTGATGGTGCTGGTTCTCCAAAAGGTGTGCAAAATATGGGGAATGGATGTGTATAATTTGCGAATACTTAATGATAGAAGGTGAAGGTAAGGAAAACCACTACCAAGCCAATAGGCATAAAATCCATGCTTCTGATAAGAGTATGAAGCTGCTCAACCCAACAAGAAGAAAAAAGAATTGAAAATGAGAATCCTTAAATGAGGTAAGAAATCCAAAAGCAAGCAGTAATAAACATATCTCCCCCATAATAATATGTAATAATAATAATTATATAACTAAGAAATATTTCAAAGACTTCCATTGCTCTATTTCAGATTAGATCAAATTGACAAGACATTCCTACACCTTCATCTCTACCTATAAAATAGAACAGTGCATATCTGTCCAAAGAAGGTCAGATGCTTAGCCTTGCTCAACTTTCCATGATGATATATATATATGGGGATACATGTTATAGGCCAGTAGTGGGCCCCTGTGCCATCCTTCAAAAAATATTGGCATATATAGTAGCAACTTGCAATTTCCAAGCAGTCTGAAATTAGTGATGTGTTTTCCTTACAATTAGCTATTAATTTTTCGGCGATTCATAACATTAAATTTCCTGGAAGGGAGGATAAGAGTCAGGGAGAGAGGAGAGACCCAGGTGCAACCGGATACTGCAAGGACTAATCTCATCAAGCACATTACATCAATAGTGTTGTATGAAAATATCCATTGCTCAAGTATTAATTTCCAGCCAATTTTATACTTCAGGTGATTAATAAATTAATTAAAATTCCAGTAATGAAGTACAAGAAACTGAAGAGATAATGTAAATTACTTCTTGATAGTTTCGTTTACGTCATATAAAATAATTTATACTAGAACAGCCACTGGGGAAAAAATAAAACCTGACAACCTGAATTAAAAATCTAAATTTTTCCCCTTTCCCTTAAGCAGCTGGAACTTAAGTACAGTATTAACCAAAATGCAAGAACCACTTTTATATTCTTACCATAGATTCTTTGATGTGTTGCACAGTAGATGGCAATGATGACACTATAATTCTATGCAAGCCGAGCAGGAAGTTCTTAGTGTGGTGCAGTTCATTAGCACGGCTAGTGATCTCCATCTTCCTAAGTGAAACACCAAACACAAATCGGTAAAATAAACTGCATAAATTCATTATATAACGGAGAATTTATGCTGTAGTCATCCACTGTGCACTACAGCATTTAATCACGGAATAAGCTAATCTCTAGATTTTAAACAATTCATAATTGATAAACACCTCCAAAGGGATACCTAACCAACTGGGCCGTGAGATTTGTATGTTAAGACTGAGTAGCAGCATCTAACAACCTGATTAATCAGACACCAACAATGCCTGGATAGAGGCCAGGCTGTGGCGATATTGCTTCCCAGAAACAACAACGAGTAAAGACACATTCGAGTTGAGAATGGTCCAGGACGGACCAAAACGTCGTCGTCCCTTCACCTTCTAGTGTGTGGTCTGGTCAACAGGTAAGCAATTATTTCATGTATTTTCACATATCCTAAATGTTAAGTTGAATAGAGCAGGACACATCACGCTGTAAATGTGCAGAACTGAAACATTAATAACTTTGAATTAGTATGAGAAGACAAGATATGATAAATGTAATGTGATCCATCTGAGAAAAATAATTTTGACACCTATCATGTTCCTTAAAGTACTAAATTCACTCAATATTTTGGTCCATCAAAATGCAGTATTATTGAGATGGATGAGAAATGGGGGCAATAAAAAAAAACGATGTCAGAGGTAATGAGTAAAATTTTCTACCCGTACAGTTCAGTTCGTTCGACTAACATGGTAATTCCGAGATCGAATGTCAGACGAGACAGAAATACCGTAGGTGCGAGTATTTCCTATTACCTAATGCTCCTATTCACCTAGCAGTAAATAGCTTTCCAGGAGTTATAATCAACTTATTGTTGCATCGCGGGGAAGGTCAGTAATTTGACCCTAGGGGTTGAAGATCATCTGTTTTAGATTTAGCTACTCAAAACGAAATGTACATGTAGCACGGGCTACGGCGAGCCCCATAACTGAAGATCCGACACTAACCTATTGATACGGCCATTAAAATGCAGATCAATGAGATGATGGACCTGATCTGTAATGAGCGCCCCTAGCCTCTGGGCCTCTAGGGTCAGGTCACTGTGGTAGTGGTGAGGGAGGCGCCGCACCACATGAGTCCTGGTGGCGTACTGCACGAACTCCTCCCCCAGCAGCCTCGGGTGGTTGTCGTGCAGGCGACACGACCAGTAACCGTAGTATTTGGGCATGTTCATCTCCATCATCTTCTGCTCGACGGTGGGCAGGCGGGTGATCTTGTCGTGCCACTCCGTCGCCTCCCGCAGCTTGCGGGCCTTGCGGGACGTGTCCAGGATGGGAGGGTACTCCGGGGTCTCCGTGTATTCACTCTGGGCCGCGGCATGTTGGTAGTGGCGGCCTGGACACAGTGTTAAGCGAGTAAACTTCAGCAGGCCGGGACCTGCACTCTGCCTCACTGCCTGCATGGCGGCCCACTGCGGCTTCTCGCGGCCTCGCTACATACAAATTGCGGAAAGTAGCGAAGAAATTGCGAAAAGTAGCGAACAAATTGCGGAAAGTAGCGAGCTGACGGTCTAAAAGTAGCGAATTTGTTATATGTGTAGCCCAATTTTTTGTTTTTGTGACTGATATGGGTTTCAGAGTAATATATTTTAGTATATAGCATACACTACACGATGTTAATTGTTTTATTAATATTTCTGCACACTAAAATCATTGTAAGTGGATGCCCGAAACGCTGTGCTTATCAGAGGCTTTTGGCATACGTATGTACTAACTTTATCTACAAATTCAACATTCTGCGTGTAACTTTTTGAATGTATTTACTTTTACCTGAATAAACTATTATTATTATTATTATTATTATATAGATATTAAATGTGAGCTGAGGTGCTTAGCGCACTGCTTATACTGTTGTATACCTTAATATTATCTATTAGTAAGGACTTTGTCTCTTATTACAGAACGAATAGACTCAAGATGGTGCAAACAATACAACTGCAATAATCCACTGGATTATTTGCAATGTTTGCAACTAGACCGCAGTTGCACACTTCATTGATTTTTTGCTGCCTGAGGTGGATAGTTCATTAAGCATATCCCTTATTCAACCAGTGAGTGGTGGTTATTTATGCACCCCAAAGCACGACCAGTTGTGTAACCAGACCCCAACCAGTTGTATAACCGAAGCCCGACCAGTTGTGTAACTGCAAACCTAGCATGAACGAACAAAACAACCTCTGGAGCACAACTATGCACGAATCGAAGCCCGACTATGCACAACCCGAAGCTTAAATGACACATCCGGAGCCCGACCAGTTATTTAACCGGAGCCCGACCAGTTGTGTAACCGAAGCCCGACCAGTTGTGTAACCGGAGCCCGACCAGTTGTGTAACTGCAAGCCTAGCATGAACGAATCAAACAACCTCTGGAGCACAACTATGCACGAATCGAAACCCAACTATGCACAACCCGAAGCTTAAATGACACATCCGGAGCCCGACCAGTTATTTAACCGGAGCCCGACCAGTTGTGTAACCGAAGCCCGACCAGTTGTGTAACCGGAGCCCGACCAGTTGTGCAACTGCAAGCCTAGCATGAACGAATCAAACAACCTCTGGAGCACAACTATGCACGAATCGAAGCCCGACTATGCACAACCCGAAGCTTAAATGACACATCCGGAGCCCGACCAGTTATTTAACCGGAGCCCGACCAGTTGTGTAACCGAAGCCCGACCAGTTGTGTAACCGGAGCCCGACCAGTTGTGCAACTGCAAGCCTAGCATGAACGAATCAAACAACCTCTGGAGCACAACTATGCACGAATCGAAGCCCGACTATGCACAACCCGAAGCTTAAATGACACATCCGGAGCCCGACCAGTTATTTAACCGGAGCCCGACCAGTTGTGTAACCGAAGCCCGACCAGTTGTGTAACCGGAGCCCGACCAGTTGTGTAACCGAAGCCCGACCAGTTGTGTAACCGGAGCCCGACCAGTTGTGTAACCGGAGCCCGACCAGTTGTGCAACTGCAAGCCTAGCATGAACGAATCAAACAACCTCTGGAGCACAACTATGCACGAATCGAAGCCCGACTATGCACAACCCGAAGCTTAAATGACACATCCGGAGCCCGACCAGTTATTTAACCGGAGCCCGACCAGTTATGTAACCGAAGCCCGACCAGTTGTGTAACCGGAGCCCGACCAGTTGTGCAACTGCAAGCCTAGCATGAACAAATCAAGCTACCTCTGGAGCACAACTATGCACGAATCGAAGCCCGACTATGCACAACCCGAAGCTTAAATGACACATCCGGAGCCCGACCAGTTATTTAACCGGAGCCCGACCAGTTGTGTAACCGAAGCCCGACCAGTTGTGTAACCGGAGCCCGACCAGTTGTGCAACTGCAAGCCTAGCATGAACGAATCAAACAACCTCTGGAGCACAACTATGCACGAATCGAAGCCCGACTATGCACAACCCGAAGCTTAAATGACACATCCGGAGCCCGACCAGTTATTTAACCGGAGCCCGACCAGTTGTGTAACCGAAGCCCGACCAGTTGTGTAACCGGAGCCCGACCAGTTGTGCAACTGCAAGCCTAGCATGAACAAATCAAGCTACCTCTGGAGCACAACTATGCACGAATCGAAGCCCGACTATGCACAACCCGAAGCTTAAATGACACATCCGGAGCCCGACCAGTTATTTAACCGGAGCCCGACCAGTTGTGTAACCGAAGCCCGACCAGTTGTGTAACCGGAGCCCGACCAGTTGTGCAACTACAAGCCTAGCATGAACGAATCAAACAACTTCTGGAGCACAACTATGCACGAATCGAAGCCCGACTATGCACAACCCGAAGCTTAAATGACACATCTGGAGCCCGACCAGTTATTTAACCGGAGCCCGACCAGTTGTGTAACCGAAGCCCGACCAGTTGTGTAACCGGAGCCCGACCAGTTGTGTAACCGGAGCCCGACCAGTTGTGCAACTGCAAGCCTAGCATGAACAAATCAAGCTACCTCTGGAGCACAACTATGCACGAATCGAAGCCCGACTATGCACAACCCGAAGCTTAAATGACACATCCGGAGCCCGACCAGTTATTTAACCGGAGCCCGACCAGTTGTGCAACTGCAAGCCTAGCATGAACGAATCAAACAACCTCTGGAGCACAACTATGCACGAATCGAAGCCCGACTATGCACAACCCGAAGCTTAAATGACACATCCGGAGCCCGACCAGTTATTTAACCGGAGCCCGACCAGTTGTGTAACCGAAGCCCGACCAGTTGTGTAACCGGAGCCCGACCAGTTGTGCAACTGCAAGCCTAGCATGAACGAATCAAACAACCTCTGGAGCACAACTATGCACGAATCGAAGCCCGACTATGCACAACCCGAAGCTTAAATGACACATCCGGAGCCCGACCAGTTATTTAACCGGAGCCCGACCAGTTGTGTAACCGAAGCCCGACCAGTTGTGTAACCGGAGCCCGACCAGTTGTGTAACCGGAGCCCGACCAGTTGTGTAACCGGAGCCCGACCAGTTGTGCAACTGCAAGCCTAGCATGAACAAATCAAGCTACCACTGGAGCACAACTATGCACGAATCGAAGCCCGACTATGCACAACCCGAAGCTTAAATGACACATCCGGAGCCCGACCAGTTATTTAACCGGAGCCCGACCAGTTGTGTAACCGAAGCCCGACCAGTTGTGTAACCGAAGCCCGACCAGTTGTGCAACTGCAAGCCTAGCATGAACGAATCAAACAACTTCTGGAGCACAACTATGCACGAATCGAAGCCCGACTATGCACAACCCGAAGCTTAAATGACACATCCGGAGCCCGACCAGTTATTTAACCGGAGCCCGACCAGTTGTGTAACCGAAGCCCGACCAGTTGTGTAACCGGAACCCGACCAGTTGTCTAACCGCAAGCCTAGCATGAACGAATCAAACAACCTCTGGAGCACAACTATGCACGAATCGAAGCCCGACTATGCACAACCCGAAGCTTAAATGACACATCCGGAGCCCGACCAGTTATTTAACCTGAGCCCGACCAGTTGTGTAACCGAAGCCCGACCAGTTGTGTAACCGGAGCCCGACCAGTTGTGCAACTGCAAGCCTAGCATGAACGAATCAAACAACTTCTGGAGCACAACTATGCACGAATCGAAGCCCGACTATGCACAACCCGAAGCTTAAATGACACATCCGGAGCCCGACCAGTTGTGTAACCGGAGCCCGACCAGTTGTGTAACCGAAGCCCGACCAGTTGTGTAACCGAAGCCCGACCAGTTGTGTAACCGGAGCCCGACCAGTTGTGCAACTGCAAGCCTAGCATGAACGAATCAAACAACCTCTGGAGCACAACTATGCACGAATCGAAGCCCGACTATGCACAACCCGAAGCTTAAATGACACATCCGGAGCCCGACCAGTTATTTAACCGGAGCCCGACCAGTTGTGTAACCGAAGCCCGACCAGTTGTGTAACCGAAGCCCGACCAGTTGTGTAACCAGAGCCCGACCAGTTGTGTAACCAGAGCCCGACCAGTTGTGTAACCAGAGCCCGACCAGTTGTGTAACCAGAGCCCGACCAGTTGTGTAACCAGAGCCCGACCAGTTGTGTAACCAGAGCCCGACCAGTTGTGTAACCAGAGCCCGACCAGTTGTGTAACCAGAGCCCGACCAGTTGTGTAACCAGAGCCCGACCAGTTGTGTAACCAGAGCCCGACCAGTTGTGTAACCAGAGCCCGACCAGTTGTGTAACCAGAGCCCGACCAGTTGTGTAACCAGAGCCCGACCAGTTGTGTAACCAGAGCCCGACCGGTTGTGTAACCAGAGCCCGACCAGTTGTGTAACCAGAGCCCGACCAGTTGTGTAACCAGAGCCCGACCAGTTGTGTAACCAGAGCCCGACCAGTTGTGTAACCAGAGCCCGACCAGTTGTGTAACCAGAGCCCGACCAGTTGTGTAACCAGAGCCCGACCAGTTGTGTAACCAGAGCCCGACCAGTTGTGTAACCAGAGCCCGACCAGTTGTGTAACCGAAGCCCGACCAGTTGTGTAAACGAAGCCCGACCAGTTGTGTAACCGAAGCCCGACCAGTTGTGTAACCGGAGCCCGACCAGTTGTGTAACTGCAAACGTAGCATGAACGAATCAAACAACCTCTGGAGCACAACTATGCACGAATCGAAGCCCGACTATGCACAACCCGAAGCTTAAATGACACATCCGGAGCCCGACCAGTTATTTAACCGGAGCCCGACCAGTTGTGTAACCGAAGCCCGACCAGTTGTGTAACCGGAGCCCGACCAGTTGTGTAACCGCAAGCCTAGCATGAACGAATCAAACAACCTCTGGAGCACAACTATGCACGAATCGAAGCCCGACTATGCACAACCCGAAGCTTAAATGACACATCCGGAGCCCGACCAGTTATTTAACCGGAGCCCGACCAGTTGTGTAACCGAAGCCCGACCAGTTGTGTAACCGGAGCCCGACCAGTTGTGTAACCGAAGCCCGACCAGTTGTGTAACCGGAGCCCGACCAGTTGTGTAACCGGAGCCCGACCAGTTGTGTAACCGGAGCCCGACCAGTTGTGTAACCGAAACCCGACCAGTTGTGTAACCGGAGCCCGACCAGTTGTGTAACCGAAGCCCGACCAGTTGTGTAACCGGAGCCCGACCAGTTGTGTAACCGCAAGCCTAGCATGAACGAATCAAACAACCTCTGGAGCACAACTATGCACGAATCGAAGCCCGACTATGCACAACCCGAAGCTTAAGTGACACATCCGGAGCCCGACCAGTTATTTAACCGGAGCCCGACCAGTTGTGTAACCGAAACCCGACCAGTTGTGTAACCGGAGCCCGACCAGTTGTGTAACCGGAGCCCGACCAGTTGTGTAACCGCAAGCCTAGCATGAACGAACCGAACAAACATCTGAAGCACAACTATGCACGAACCGAAGCCCAAGTGACACGAACATAGCCCGAACAGTTATGTAACCGGAGCTCGACCAGTTGTGTAACCGCAAGCCTAACAAATATACATCTCATGCAACCCCCACCAAGCTAAACAAACATCCCCAGAGCCCAACCAAACTCCATTCCTAGCTCTACCAAGCAAACACTTCCTTAGCCCTACCTAAAACCCTCTACTTACCCTAGAAACCAACTATGGAGCCATAGCAAACAAAAGTTGAGCTCTGTACGAAAAAAAAAAACGGATTTCTAGCAAATATACAACCATGGAGGCTTAGCAAACACACCTGGAGCACTAGTACACAATCAACCATGTGCACAACCATGTGTGTTCAGCACAACCATGTGTGTTCTTGCACAACCATGCACGAACCGGAGCCCGACTATGTACAACTAGAAGCCCAACAAGTCACACCCCCGGAGTCCGACCAGTTATGTAATCGCAAGCATATCTCATCTAACCCCCCTACCAATGTGCTAAATGTGGTGCCAAAGGGTCCATTTTGGGGCCAACCCTTTTTGTCAAACATCAATGACATCGATGAGACTATTACAAACCACATCAAATTTGCAGATGACACTAAGATCTATGGCAAAGTGGGGGGTGAAAGCCACATTGAAACCTTACAAAGAGAGCTTCATGAACTCCACAAATGGTCAGATGACTTGTTAATATCGATAAATGGAAGACCTTGCATGTGGGGCATAACAATTCACGTCACAACTACTAAATTGACAGCACTACCTGTCAACAGATGAAGAAAAGGACCTCGGAGTCAGAATCAATCACGTGAGGCATAACAATACACAACTACCAAATCATCAACATTATCTTGGAGTCAGAATCCACCAATCACTGACAGTTGTACAACAAAGTGGGAGCGGCAGTAAAAAAGCAAACCAAACCCTGGGAATAATCATGCGTACCTTTACCTTCAAGGAAAATAAAGTAGACCTTCAATTGTTTAAGTTTCTGGTGCGCCCCCACATGAATTATTGCACCCAGGCATGGAGGCCTCATCTTCAGAAAGACATAGCTGCTCTGGAGCCATGTCTTACCAGAGCTATAGTTATGTCTTACGACAAAAATCATACGAAAGCTTAGTCAACTCTCGTATCAGGAACGGTTGAGGGCCACAGGGCTAACAACACCACAAAACAGGCATGACAGGGCGGACGTCATATAAACTTTTAAAATACTAAACAATTTGGAGGACGTCGATCAAGACAATGTCTTCAAAAGGTCAGATGTTACACGAACAAGGAGCAACGGGTTCAAACTCAACAAGCCAGAATGTTGGACAGGAAACAGGAGATGCATTTTTACCCATAGGGTTGTAAACCAGTGGAACTGCCTACCCGCCGAAGCCGTAAACACCGAAACTCTTCTGGGTTTTTTAAAATACAGCTGGAAAATATCAGGGCAAATGGGGGGGGGACCTTTGACAAGTCGCCGGCTTACTATCCTCATCGAGGCCACTAGTGTTAGTGGCCCTCAGGTAAATTCAGTTCCGGGAGGGGTGTCCCCGCTCCTTCCGGTTGGGAAGTTGTTCAACTATTGCTGTGTACACAAGACTGTCGCTCGTCACTAAACTTACTATTAACTTGAAATAATATTATCGTATACGCGAGAATAATTCTGAATACGCAGTGCGAAAAACTGACGAACGCGGGTCGGGCGGCGGCGTAGGCGAGCCTGGCCTGAGGACAGGCAAGTGTAAATGCTTCACCCTCCACATATACTTCAAGTGCGAATAATTGCCAACAGAACCTAACTACCGAACCTACTATATGTCTAATTAAACATAGAATATAAAATTTATACACGATAAAAACTATTTTTAATACACAGTACATGAAAGTTGATAATAAATGCGTCTTGGGAGGTGGGGGTGGGGTGGGGGGGTGTCGACCGCCGCGTTAACGAGCCTAGCCTGACGACGTGGTGGTTTAACACTAAGGGGGGGGGGGGGGGGGAGTGTATTCCACATAATACCCATATAATGTTGGCAAATCATGATCAACAAAATCTTCCACAATATCCGAGAGAGGACAGACTATTTAGCATTAGTGGAATACAAACATTTGAATACTACAGAACCCGGATGAAAAAAATACGGAAATAATAACCCACGGAGAGATTACAAAAACCCAATGTTATAATAGCGAACAAATGTATAAAGCATTAAGCATTGTAGGTGGAGGTAGACTATATATTCATGCATACCTCCCAAATGCTCACGTAGAAAAAAAATATATCAGCCTTACCTACACGTGAACGACGCACCGCACACCGCCGCTGCTTCCTGACGACTGATGGGGTCGGCGTCGATGACCCGTAGCCGTCCAACCGACCCAGAGACCCCCTGCCTAAAATTATTTGAACGCCATATTTAAATTCCTAGCGTATAGCGCCAATAGTGTGTAAATTAATATTTATATATACATTATAGGCCCTTTCTAAAGTAATTAATAGATCTGAATATTATGTATATTGTCTAACAAACGAATTATTTCATATTTTAATTATGCCAGATACGAGTCTCATCGCACGCATGAAGATTCGTCAGCGTATTTTTTTTTATTTTTTATTATTTATATATAAAAAGAGTTCTTAAACTCTTGTAAAGCCACTAACATACATAGCGTTTCGGGCAGGTCCTTAATGCTATTTTTCCCCCTGAGTACCACCCGCCAAATTAGCCAAACAACCTATTCTCTGCTGGGCGAACAGTTAAGGATTGTCGCCCGGCCAGCAGGTCAAAGCGTTGGCGAGGATGTTGTTTTTGTTATAGATTCAGCTACTCGGAACACGTTCCAAGTAGCATGCGCCCGCAACTTACCTGGCACAGGAGCGGGGCAAGTAGCACGGGCTATGGGGCCAGATTCACGAAGCAGTTACGCAAGTACTTACGAACGTGTACATCTTTTCTCAATTTTTGGCGGCTTTGTTTACAATTATTAAACAGTTAATGAGCTCCGAAGCACCAGGAGGCTGTTTATAACAATAACAACAGTTGATTGGGTAGTTTTCATTTATGTAAACTGTTTAATAAACGTAACCAAAGCCGTCAAAGATTGAGGAAAGATGTACACGTTCGTAAGTGCCTGCGTAAGTGCTTTCGTGAATCTTGCCCATGATGAGCCCGTAGTGGACTTACCTGGCACAGGAGCGGGGCAAGTAGCACGGGCTATGGTGAGCCCGTAGTGGACTTACCTGGCACAGGAGCGGTGCTCCGCTTATTTGTGATTGATTGATGAAGATTAAGCCATCCCAGAGGTGGCACGGGCATGAATAGCCCGTAAGTGGAAGATGTTTTGGGGGAGTGAATATGATCTTTGGTCGTGAAAGGATATACTGCGTGTTGTGCTCGCTTTTAAATCGTCAGTCTGTGGCTGCTATCGCGGGGGGCTTGTCTGTGTTGCATCTGACCATAAATAATCATCATTGAGTTTCCTAATATTAATAGCCCAAATTAGCCCAAAAAGTAGCAAGTAGCGAAATTAAAAATTTGCGAGCACGGGGCTTTCAAAAGTAGCCCAATTCGCTACTTGTAGCCCAATCTGGCAACCCTGACTGGGGCTTCGCGCCACATCTGCTGTCCGTTTCTCTTCTCCCGACTTAAAGTATTCTCTTATATCTTTACAATGTAAATTCTAATTCAGAATGTCACGTTTTTATCAAATATTTTAGTATCAATTATCTTTCTCATTACTGATGTAATATATTTACCGTCCAAAGACTATATCTATAAATATATAGTAAGCCAAGTCTTTAGTCAGCGTGACCTCCGAACTCCCCTTCTTTAAGAGTAAACATGGGTCACTTATTTATTTATTTATTTATTCATTTATTTATTTATTTATTTATTTATTTATTTATTTATTTATTTATTTATTTATTTATATATATACAAGAAGGTACATTGGGATTGGGATTGTGAGTATACATAGCATAGTAATTACATTCTTGTAAAGCCACTAGTACGCGCAGCGTTTCGGGCAGGTCCTTAATCTAAGAAAATTTTAAGTAGGTAAATACTAGCAAAATATATAAAAATGATAACAGGTACATAGCTAGAAAAAAAGAGAGAGAAAATTGTAGGTATATTAAAAGACATATAGGTAGCTCAGAGTGATTGCAATGACAGCTTGAATGGTAGTTTAACAAAAATTAGTAGGCACAATACAGCATATGGCTAGCAATGAAGACAATGAAGACAGCAATGAACACAATGATAGAGTTGTTTGGATTAAGTACATAGAGATTGGGAGATTGGGTAACACTAGATACAGAGCAAATTTAAAGCTCAGTGTAGGAAACTACGAAGATGAAATTAGGTACTTTTTGTTTTTGTTTTTAAATGAGGCAAAAGTTTGACAGCTTTTCAATTCACTAGTGAGTGAGTTCCATAGACTAGGTCCCTTAATTTGCATAGAGTGTTTACACAGATTAAGTTTGACCCTGGGGATATCAAAGAGATATTTATTTCTGGTGTGGTGATAATGGGTCCTATTACATCTGTCCAGGGAGAGTTTCAGAGCATGGAAATACGCAAGATCCGATATACCTAACAGACAGAATGATTTTCGTTATTTTCAAATATTTCTTTCCAGCAAATATAAGACAGTCGAGTTTTGTTGGGTTGTTAGCAATGTCATGGCGTCCCCCTGCCTTCGCAAACGCCTCTGCTAAACTCCTTTCTCCCAAAAAACTTTCTTAGTTGGAGTCATACCCTGTCAACCCTAATGCAATCCGCAGCCTTTGGAGAGATAAATTCTACCCGAATTTACCTGAGGAACCACCTTTACCAATGGCGTCAATGGGACAGGAAGCTGACGGCTTGTCAAAGCTCCTCCCATTATTGGGTATTATTAAATGTGACTTATCTTCGTGAACGTCCTTCTGTCACTTTAACAAGAAAAATAGGGAAAACCTTTGACTAGCCGCCGGCCTCCTGTTATCGTCGAAGTCACTGGAAATGGTGGCTTTCAGGTAAATTCGGGTACACTTCTCTGACTAGGCTACGTATTGCCACACGCGGTTAACTTATGAACACAAAAGTGTGGGCACAGGACAGCTGAGTAGACAGCGCTTTAGATTCGTAGTCCTGAAGTTCCGGGTTCAATCCCTGGTGGAGGCGGAGACAAATGGGTAAAATGATTTCCTGCGGCGTCACATTGCCTGAAACTGCATCACCTTGTTCAAAGTTGCACAGCTGCTTGTAGAATGTCCAGATTTTCAGGATGATGGGAAGTTACGATTTTCCATTTAGGGACAAATGACAAATGACAAATATGTTCCGCAATGCAAAATCTATGAGGTTGTGTTTTTTTTTATAAGTACTCATAAAACCTAAATGGTATACATCGCTACAAACATTTATTTTATGCTAAGGAAACTGTAAATTAAGAGCTCTAATGCGGGTCCATACTTAAAAATAAGAAATGCTAAAATACGCCTAACCTTAATTTAAGTGAAACTGCTCTTAATAACACACACGTATATGAAATTAACAGTTGTCTTAGTTAATCTGAAACTCAAATCTTCGGCGAATCTGACACCCTTAATGTCGCCTTTTTTGTATGTCATTTTGCTCTCGTATTGGCCTCAACGATATGTAGGAATTTGTTGATTCTTCTGTGATAAAGACGGTGCTGAATTTTCCGGATTTGATAACTACTTTCTTACTAAGTGACTAGGAAGTATATCCTCACACTAGGTGACTAAGATAAGAACATTTTCACACTAGGTGACTAAGAACACTCACACTAGATGACTACAGGGTCTTTAAAAGCGAAATTCAGTTCAATGGGTAAATCTTTATTTAAAAATATGAGGCTACCTTCAATTTGGCGCCTAAAATAGTGCTTATTTTTAGTGGCGAGTTAAGCTTTGAACTCTTGCCTCTGTACTGGGCTTCTCATGGATAGTTCACTGCTTTGGGTAAAGAATCTGGTGAGAATTACATATGAATGTCGTTCCTGATGCGCAGAATCCATGAGAAGTATTGATAGGATGGTGTAAAAAGCATATATCAAAATCAAAACACTTAAAATACAATACACCTCATAAAAAATTCAACTCCCCTCCCCAAAAACCACTCATTTTTTAAATACTTTAAAAAAGAGGGACGTTCTATTATTATAAAACAAATATGTTCCGCAATGCAAAATCTATGAGGTTGTGTTTTTTTTTATAAGTACTCATAAAACCTAAATGGTATACATCGCTACAAACATTTATTTTATGCTAAGGAAACTGTAAATTAAGAGCTCTAATGCGGGTCCATACTTAAAAATAAGAAATGCTAAAATACGCCTAACCTTAATTTAAGTGAAACTGCTCTTAATAACACACACGTATATGAAATTAACAGTTGTCTTAGTTAATCTGATGCACAAGGATCTTACAAAATTAACTGGGTGCATAAAGGATCACGTCTTGATCTAAGAATATTAGTAAACTTCAAGTAAACTTCAGAGTCCAAGTTTACCCCCTAATGTAGTTCTAAAATGCTGCAATCATACAACATATGATTTATCTTGACCCTGAAACATATGGGACCCAAAACGTCGTTACTAACTCTGTGCTGAAACCTTTCATTATATTGTACTGAAAGCCTGATAACGCTCTAAGACTAGGTATTCACTGAGGCTGCTTCAGGTAGAATTATCCGCATCTTCCCGGAACACTCTATAACCGCTCCAACGGGTTTTTTTATTTCTGTAAATATTCCTAACGCTAAGAAATTGTCTCCATCGTTAAGGTGTTTACTTCAATGGCCTACATCTTTAATTCTAGGATGAATTTTAGTTTATTGAAAGATGACATAAATAGTTATATAATGAGCTATAACTCCATTGAGCGGCTTTGTATATAGTAATATATACGACTCCTAAAACTAGTTCCGACACAAAACTTTTGTTGAAATTATAGCACTTGACTTAATATTAATGCTAAGGGTAACAGAGAAAAAAACATGTAAATACTATCTCTCTAAAAGGGGCTGTGTATATAAAAAACAAAGGCTGTATAATTCTGTAAATTACCAGCGAATATTATCTCTACAAGTCAACAGCAGCGCGTTACAATATCATCAATCAGGACCAGATGCCACCTTTCCAAACAAGCATTTACACAATACTGTGTCACAAGTGTTAAGAGCTTCATACCAAGTTCAAGTATGTTTATTGAGACAAGAAAGAAATACATCTCAAAGGGATAGAGTAGCTTAGGCTATTTCTACCACCCCCATCCCTTGCTGGCTTCACATCATACTTGATTAGCTCTCGGCCGGAGCGATCTCCACCGGGGCTGAACCAGACAGGTTGAGCAGTTCAGTGGAGTTGAAGGTGGCTACCAAGGTGCAGTTAGCCTCCGTCAAGGGGTACACCTTCAGCTCGTACACCATTTCCGCCTTGGCACCAACATCACTGCAAATACAACAATTAATAAGCATTCTTTTATATATATATATATATATATATATATATATATATATACAAGAGTTTTTACATTCTTGTACAGCCATTAGCACGCATAGCGTTTCGGGAAAGTCCATAATCTTAATATTCCCCGGAATACGACCCCGCCAAATCTTTTAACAACCAGATATCCATTTTACTGTTGGGTAAATAGAGGTTACAGTTAAGGATTTGTGCCCAGTAAATCCTCCCCGGCTAGGATACGAACCCAGGCCAAATCGCTTGCGAAACGCCAGGGGGAGCGTCTTACCACTACACCACGGGGACTAGAAAACTTAGTCCGGGGACTTATTTTATTTTATTTTATTTTTTTTGAGATATATACAAGAGTTGTTACATTCTTGTAGAGCCACTAGTACGCGTAGCGTTTCGGGCAGGTCCCTGGAATACGATCCCTGCCGCGAAGAATCGTTTTTTCATCCAAGTACACATTTTACTGTCGCGTTAAACAGAGGCTACAGTTAAGGAATTGCGCCCAGTAAATCCTCCCCGGCCAGGATACGAACCCATGACATAGCGCTCGCGGAACGCCAGGCGAGTGTCTTACCACTACACCACGAATTGACTTATGGGGTGGCACTGGCTAGTGTTTACGTTGGGTGATCGCTTGTTTGCCCTGCTGGTGGTGGTTTGCCACTGACGGGGTGACGTTTGCTTCGCCATGGGGACGTTTCGCCCTCCATTGCAGAGGACGCTGTCAGCTGGTCTGGCGTTTACGGTGCCGGTGGACCATCCATTGGTTGGTGTCGCCCTAGTAGACGTGCTGCATGTGCAGCTGTCTGACCTGGTGGGCATCCAGCTGCTTCAGGGCCACCGTGCTGTGGTCAAGTTCCGCCTCCAGGCTGCCTTTCAGGCGTTTCTCGAACGGTGTGAGGGGCGTGTTTACCCTCTCCCTGATTCAGCTGGCTCAGTTAAGGTAGTGAATCTTAGTGTCACCTTGACGTCTGTGACGGTGCATGGTGCCCCCTTCGAATTTCAGGACGACTTTTTAACCTCCTGTTTCGAACGGTTTGGGACAGTGTTGAGTGTTCGTTGGAACAAGGTCGTTGCCGGGCACTGTGTTGGTATGCTTGACGGCTCCCGCACCCTGACGATGTCGCTGAAGGGTAGTGTACCGTCGTCGATGTCCGTGTTGGGATACACGCTCCGCTGCCAGTACCGGGGTCAACCGCGCACCTGTTATCGGTGTGGTCACGAGGGTCATCTGGCTGCTGCGTGCGACGTGGGAGCGACTGGTCGTGTGCATGTTCTTCGTGCGGAGGATTTTCCGCCCCTGTTGCGTTCGGGCGGTGTTGGTGCTGTGCCTGAGGCGCCTGCCTGCCTGTCTGCTGCTCCGCCTGTTGAGGAGAGCTCTCCAGCCTGTGCGCCACGTCTAGTGCCAGCTGTGGCCCCTGGGGTTGTTCAGCCGGTGTGTGAGGGTGTCGGGCTGTCGCCTGAGCTGTGTGTAGTGAAAGGTGTCCCGGTGGAGGTTCATGTTCCGCCCCCGCCTGTGGATGTGTTACCGGCTCCCGGGGACGCGGGTTCTGCCGTTTTGGAGGGGGTGCTTCGTGGTGAGGTGCCTGCCGTGCCTGAGTGTGTTGCCTCCTGTAGTTCTGCTCTTCCCATTCCTTTGCAGAAGCGCGCGCGTCGGTGTTCTGAGGCTGTTTCCGTGGATGATGTAGACAGTGTGGGTGATGTGGCCTCTGTGGACTCTTCGGACGGTGCGGGTGTGGCCTGTGTGGATATGACGGTGGAGGCTGTGCCTGCGGCGGGGCCTGCTGGGCGTGGTGTGGTGCGGCCTGTCTCGAAGCGTTCGCGGCGGGCTCGGAGTGTCTCCCCCCTTCGTGGTGTGCCTTGGGAGGAGGTGGGGGAGTATGGTGCTCAGCTGGCGTCCCCCGCCGAGGATGATGGTGCTGTGAGGGGCTCCGACGTTGCTCCCTGTGCCCCCCTTCCTGTGTCACCTGCTGTTGGGTCCCCACAGTGGGGGGTTGTCCCTGATGGTCGGGACCTCGTTGTGAAGTTGCGGAAAGATGTGCGCCAGGGAGCCTCGGCTCCTGTGCCCTGTGGTGGGGTCGCTGCCGCGCCTGCAGTTCCCCCTCCTTCCTTGCCCCGGTCTGGGGGTTGCCTAGTCCCGTCTGCTGGGGTCGTGCCCTGTGAGGGTCCGGAGTTGGGCCCTTATCGGGATGCCCGGGTGCTTCCGATCCCGTGGTGCTCGTCAACCATCTGGGTGTCGTCAAAGAAGGAGTTTGTTTATAGGGTGCCGGATAGGATGTCTCAGCCGAGGGTCCAGCCTGATGGCAGGCTGCCCGCCGACCTGTGGGTGGTTTGGGAGGCGTACCGCTTGCGCTTTCCGTACCGTAAGTTTCCGGAGAAATATTAGTTCCCGTCTTGCGCGCACCGCTACGCCGTGCCTGGATCAGCTGTCACCGTGACCATGACGCCCCGCCCCCCGGTGCGGGGAGTCTCCCTCTGACGTTCGCCTCTGTTTTCGTCGCCGCTCCTCTCTCTACGGCCCATCACGTCTACCGCTTTTGACTTTCTTCTCCTCTTTACCATCAACGCGTCTCCTTACATCTGTTCTGGTGCAGTCATCGGGAGGGTTACCCCTTCATGCAAACTGCACCTATTCTCAAGAAGAAGAAGACTTATGGGGTATGGTCAAAGTGTACACAAACAGCCCGTCCTCCTAGGATATTGAGACAAGAAAGAAATACATCTCAAAGGGATAGAGTAACTTAGGCTATTTCTACCCTTCTTTCCCAACGTCAAGAAAGTGTTGTACATTCTGCTAGGCGGTATGTTCACTCACAAGATGAGTGGCGCTGCCCAATACTGTCACTATGGCGGTATGTTCACTCACAAGATGAGTGGCGCTGCCCAATAAACTCGCCCCTCGGGGCAAAATTAAAAAAAAAAATTTAGAGCACCCAACACAGAAAACGGGACAGTATGTAAATTTTGCGAGCAGCGACCATTTTCTACTACGACAATTTTTGGCGTTAGGTAGAGTATATATGTCAAATTGCGTAGGTACAGATCCATTACACAACACTGCCCAATAGAATACATTGAAGAATTCCGTAAACTATGCTTAGAGAGAATAATGTAAGAATGAATAAAATTAAATTGGAACCCAGACATAAACATAATCAACCTAAAATCAACGACAAAATGCCCAATTTCACAGGACAGAAACGAAACCTACACACAATAGTTAGGAAGAAAAACACAATTTTACAAGGCTGATTGACCGGAAACAAAAAAATTACCAATTGGGGCAAGCTTTGCTACAAGTAATGAATCTTACAGCATTAACCACAAGTACATTACAAGTCAATAACAATTCCAGCCTCATTCTCCTGCTAATAAAGCACTCTTCCCCCCCTACTATAACAGCCCACCACCCTCCCCCCTCAGATGTTAGTGCAACATCGTCAGCCACCTACGAGCCCCAGTACCCACCTGATGGGGATCTTCTTCGGGCGTGTGAGTCCTGGTCCGTCAATCACCAGAACGCAGCTGGTGAGGGCGATGGGCAGCGGGTTGGTGAAGGAGAACTTGCAGGGCAGCGGCTTCCCGGCCACACCCGGCGCCAGTATCTGACAACATTATCAAGTGGTTAACAACGGGGGCCAGATTCACGAAGCAGTTACGCAAGCACTTACGAACCTATACATCTTTTCTTAATCTTTGACGGCTTTGTTTACAATTACTAAACAGTTAATGAGCTCAGAAGCACCAGGAGGCTGGTTTATAACAATAATAACAGTTGATTGGCAAGTTTTCATGCTTGTAAACTGTTTATTAAATGTAACCAAAGCCACCAAAGATTGAGGAAAGATGTACACGTTCGTAAGTATATGCGTAACTGCTTCGTGAATCTGGCTGGTGCCAGCTACCCGTAACCAACTCATCCTTCCCCCCATAATACGTCGCATTTGAAACGGCATCAATCAATCCGTTTAAAAATACGACCTACTGTATTTTGCATCGGCCTCGAAAGATTAGGCGGGATGTTCGGGTTTATACATTACAGGTTAGGGGGACAACTGTTGCATTTCATAGTGGTAAATTGAGACGGTCTGGGCTACGTAACATTTGGGTAGGATTACTATTATTAAACACTTTTAGTTGATTAATGCTGTTCACCTGGACACACACACACACACACACACACACACACACACACACACACACACACACACACACACACACACACACACACACACACACACACACACACACACACACACAGTGTGTGTACCCACCTGGACATTGATGCGAGGCTTGAGAACTTCGAACCTGTCGTCACCAAACCAAGCATACGAAGTCTCCTCCACAGTGCAGATAGCCACCAGCTTGATCATGGCGTGTTCTACCAGCTTGTGGTAGTACTGCTTATAGGTGACAGGTAGCGCCAGGGTCTTGTCTGATGGGTAGCGAGAGGTCACGCGCGGTGGGATGAGATAAGAGATTAGCACATGTTATAGCGAGGGAGTGATAAAACAAATTATGTTGGCAGTAACTCACAATCAACTAACTCGCACCGATGATCAGCGAACTCACTTTCCTTGGGTTGCAGGACGAAGGTGCCTTCGGCGCGAGCGATGTCGTGTGCCTTGGCGCCAGTGTAGTAGTGGCTGGCGGCTGTCATCACGATGGTGACTGTACGCTTCGCTTCGCTCGTGTTCTGCAAGATGGTCTCGCATTATCTTCTACGCATAAAAAGAATACTCACAACTATATATTCTGCAATATTCTTGTGATTTAAGAAGCCACCCGGGTCAGCTTCGAGGTGACTGCATCTGCGTGACCTCCCCGCTGACTCGTCTTACCAAAGCCTTGACGGTGATGGCGAAGTCGTCGCCGATGGGAACTCGCTCAACGTCTTGGATGCTGAACTCCACGTCCTCAATGGCCTCTGACGGGAATCTGAAGGCGTGGCGAGCGGCTCGAGTCCTGCAGAAAGTGCATAAACTATAGGATCTACACACATGTGAAGGTATTAAAGGCTTTACAGAATGGATATGATTACTAGATGGGGTACCCGTCGATGCCCGGGTCTCTGGCCTCTCTGTCCCTCCCTCTCTCTCTCTCTCTCTCTCTCTCTCTCTCTCTCTCTCTCTCTCTCTCTCCATTCAGTCTCCCCTCTCTCATCTCTCTTCTACTATCTCCCATCCTCTACCGTCTCCCCCTCTCCCCTCATTTTCTCTCCTCCCTCTCTCCCAATCACACCAATCCTTCCCCCCCTTTCTCATCTCCCCCTATTCTCTTCCTTCTTTCTCCTTCTCTTTCCTTCCCTCTCCCCCAATTCGAACGAATTGATGTTTATAATAAGTTACGAGTAAACCATGAAAATCTCGATATCTACAAACAACACACATTGGATTTGATTTCAGACTTCATGAAAATAACTGGGTAGGTTGAGAGAGGAATTACGATGCTGATATTTCGTAAATAATGACATTTTAGCGGACTCCAACTGGCCTATGACAGTCCCATACCCCACATGTTTCGTGTGTGAAAGTTGGGTGAGACTATCCCTAAATATCTGACATTCAACCCTCACATGAATACCCCCCCCCCCTATCCCCACTACCCCATGGCGGGGTATCTTGACCTATATTTAATTCATTCATTCATCCCCACGGCATCGCTCCTGTGCCAGGTAAGTCCACTACGGGCTCACCATAGCTCGTGCTACTTGGAACGTGTTCCGAGTAGCTGACTCTATTACAACAACATCCTTACCGTCTGGCAGCGACGGATTAGCGACGAGCGACTTACCGTCTGGCAGCGGAGTGAAGCGTGACTCTCTCCTCCCTGGACCCTTCCTGGGGCTTGTAGTCCACGGTACACTCCTCCTTGTCTTTCTCGTAGAACCTCCCGCTGTCTACTGGGCCGGGCTTCTTCGTCAGCACTTGGCGACCCACGCTACAACACAACAAGTTTGTTTACAGTGTGTGTGACACGTGTGTGTGTGTGTGTGTGTGTGTGTGTGTGTGTGTGTGTGTGTGTGTGTGTGTGTGTGTGTGTGTGTGTGTGTGTGTGTGTGTGTGTGTGTGTGTGTGTGTGTCTGTGTGCTGCTCTTGGTAAACATGCAACGCAAGCACATAGCTTTTAATGTTGAATATTAAACATTACGCGTACGTTATCTATAATTTTAATGTTATAACTTTTTTTTAACGTTGTTACAACTTTTTTAAAACGTTCTTACATCGTTGTATCAACGTAAAATACTGTAGTAAAATAAACTGTTAAAGTGTTGAATCAACATAAGTTGAAAAGTATATTGTTAAAACGTTGTACTAATGTAAGACTTAGTAAAGTACCTTGCTATCAACGTAAAATAAGTAAAATACGTTATTAGAATGTTTATCAACATAAAAATAGCAAAATAACGTTATTATGGAGTACATGTTGGGATATATCTAGTAAAAAAAAAGAGGCAGCAGAAGCCTTTGTGATGATACGCTGCTAGAGCATTCAACTCCATTTCTAGAAGAGCGAGAACTACTAGAGGCTCTACATACTGGGCTTTGTCGGCGAAGAGCTTCTTGAATCCATCTTGAGAGTCCTTATCCTCCTTCCAGCGCACCACATCGGCATTGACCTCGGCCAGGACGAAGGGCACATCGTACTTCAGCTCCATCTGGCCGCGGCGGACGGCTTCCAGAGACGCCGGCCCACACTGGTACATTCCTGTTCAAGTACGTTTATTGAGACATTCAAATTTTTATTGAGGAAAAGTATATACATAGATGAGGAGTTACAGATATAATGTTGGATTTATAGATAGAGCTAGTACATACAATACCTAAAGCCACTAATACGCATTTTCTGGCAATCAAATGCATTTCAAAGGGATAGAGTAGCTTAGGCTATTTCTATACCCTCCTTATATTCCTGTAACACCGTCCCTATCAAAGTACTCTTTGTGGAAATGAACAATTATGTGGAACACAATAAAAACACAAAGTTACTTTTTGTTGGACGTTGTGCGTTTGCTGGGTATAAAAAGATTGCAAAGTTTATCGTTACTTTACGGGCTATTCATGCCCGTGCCACCTCTTGGGTGGCTTAATCTTTATCAATCAATCTATCGTAACTAGCAGAAATACCAAGCAACCACTAGTAGTCAAATAGCTGTACTAGCTAATTGTTAAATCAACCTATTATCATGGTTAGATTGTAAAGCAGATTAGCACACAGTACTAGCGGCGATCTACTGTTGCACATTAGTTGCCAATTTTAGGTCAAGTAAAAAAAATTATCGTACATCAATTCTACTGTAAGGCCTTAACATTCATTTATAGTTATTTGGTTTTTGTAGCTTCATAATTATCGTAGACCTTCTACGTCATTATCGTACACTTGACACACCACTCTTGTAATAATCTTACTCATAACTAGCTTTATGTTAGTAATAATGGGTACTGTACTCACTGTACTCATCTCCTGTGGGTACTGTACTCACCGGTACTCGTCTCCTGTGGGAACTGTGCTCACCGTCACTCGTCTTCTGTGGGTACTGTACTCACCGTCACTCGTCTCCTGTGGGTGCTGTACTCACCGTCACTCGTCTCCTGTAGGTACTGTACTCACCATCACTCGTCTTCAGTGGGTACTGTACTCACCGCCACTCGTCTCCTGTGGGAACTGTACTCACCGTCACTCGTCTTTTGTGGAAACTGTACTCACCGTCACCCGTCTCCTGTGGGAACTGTACTCACCGTCACTCGTCTCCTGTGGGTACTGTACTCACCGTCACTCGTCTCCTGTGGGAACTGTACTCACCGTCACCCGTCTCCTGTGGGTACTGTACTCACCGTCACTCGTCTCCTGTGGGGTGGCGTCGATGGCCTGCCAGCCGCCATAGCCGTCAGGAAGGTCTGGACGGGCCATCCACACGTCATTCCAAACGTGGAAGTTCCAAATAGAGTCGTTCAAGCCACCCGGGTTGATAATATCCGACCGGTACCTGTGTGGGGGTCCGAGAGGTAAGACTATGACTGTATATATATATATATATATATATATATATATATATATATATATATATATATCTATCTATATATATATATATATATATATATATATATATATATATATATATATATATATATATATATATATATCTATCTATATATATATATATATATATATATATATATATATATATATATATATATATATATATATATATATATATATATATATATATATAGAAAGAAAGGTTTATTTTTTAAAACTTATTACAGTATACAGAAATTAGGGCATACATATATATATATATATATGCGAACAAGCCTGAATGGTCCCCAGGACAATATGCAACTGAAAACTCACACCCCAGAAGTGACTCGAGAATGAGGTGATTTGGTAAAATGCTATGCCCAAGATTACTATCCGAGTGCCGGCGGTGGGGTGGTTCAAATAGCCTCGGCTATCACCTCATTATGTCCGGTCGTGATGGTCAAGTGGATTAAGGCGTCTTGTACATACCAGTTGTGTTGCTCCTGGGAGTATGGGTTCGAGTCACTTCTGGGGTGTGAGTTTTCAGTTGCATATTGTCCTGGGGACCATTCAGGCTTGTTCGCATTTGTGTTCCTCACGTGTGCCCCAAAGAATGAGGTGATTTGGTAAAATGCTATGCCCAAGATTACTATCCGAGTGCCGGCGGTGGGGTGGTTCAAATAGCCTCGGCTATCACCTCATTATGTCCGGTCGTGATGGTCAAGTGGATTAAGGCGTCTTGTACATACCAGTTGCGTTGCTCCTGGGAGTATGGGTTCGAGTCACTTCTGGGGTGTGAGTTTTCAGTTGCATATTGTCCTGGGGACCATTCAGGCTTGTTCGCATTTGTGTTCCTCACGTGTGCCCCAAAGAATGAGGTGATTTGGTAAAATGCTATGCCCAAGATTACTATCCGAGTGCCGGCGGTGGGGTGGTTCAAATAGCCTCGGCTATCACCTCATTATGTCCGGTCGTGATGGTCAAGTGGATTAAGGCGTCTTGTACATACCAGTTGCGTTGCTCCTGGGAGTATGGGTTCGAGTCACTTCTGGGGTGTGAGTTTTCAGTTATATATATATATATATATATATATATATATATATATATATATATATATATATATATATATATATATATATATATATATATATATATATATATATATATATATATATATATATGTCGTACCTAGTAGCCAGAACGCACTTGTCAGCCTACTACGCAAGGCCCGATTTGCCTAATAACCCAAGTTTTCATGAATTAATTGTTTTTCGACTACCTAACCTACCTAACCTAACCTAACCTAACTTTTTCGGGTACTTAACCTAACCTAACCTATAAAGATAGGTTAGGTTAGGTAGGGTTGGTTAGGTTCGGTCATATATCTACGTTAATTTTAACTCCAATAAAAAAAAATTGACCTCATACATAATGAAATCGGTAGCTTTATCATTTCATAAGAAAACAATTTGAGAAAATATATTATTTCAGGAAAACTTGGCTTATTAGGCAAATCGGGCCTTGCATAGTAGGCTGACAAGTGCGTTCTGGCTACTAGGTACGACATATATATATATATATATATATATATATATATATATATATATATATATATATATATATATATATATATATATATATATATATATATGTCGTACCTAGCAGCCAGAACTCACTTTTTGGCCTACTATTCAAGGCCCGATTTGCCTAATAAGCCAAGTTTTCCTGAATTAATATTTTTTTTCTAATTTTTTTCTTATGAAATGATAAAGCTACCCATTTCATTATGTATGAGGTCAATTTTTTTTTATTGGAGTTAAAATTAACGTAGATATATGACCGAACCTAACCACCCCTACCTAACCTAACCTAACCTATCTTTATAGGTTAGGTTTGGTTAGGTAGCCGAAAAAGTTAGGTTAGGTTAGGTTAGGTAGGTTAGGTAGTCGAAAAACAATTAATTCATGAAAACTTGGCTTATTAGGCAAATTGGGCCTTGCATAGTAGGCTCAGAAGTGAGTTCTGGCTACTAGGTACGACATATATATATATATATATATATATATATATATATATATATATATATATATATATATATATATATATATATATATATATATATATGTAAGTGCTTATATAATTTAAACTTATATATAACTCCTATTTTTATAATTAAGGTACAAAGTTGATTATCATATATTCAATCGCCCTTAGCTTTCTCCAGCTTAATTATTTTTTAGACGTAATCACTTTCAGACTTACTTGATCTCATTGCCTTCGGTGTCAAAGTACTCGTCGATGGTGAGGGAGACGTTGGTGTCGTGGGCTGAGTTGAGGTTGGTCACCACTCGCGCAGGCAGGCCTAAGGCTCGGCACACTGTCATACACACACACACACACACGTCAACATGTTGTCAATCATTAGAGACAAGTGGAGGAACATCAGGATTTCAACACGCAAGGTTATCAGTCAATAGGGGTCGATTCCCGAAGCAGTTACGCAAGTACTTACGAAAGTGTACATCTTTCGTCGGTCTTTGAGGGCTTTGGTTACATTTATTATACGGTTTATAAGCATAAAAATTTGCCAATCAGCTGTTGTTATTGTTATAAACAGCCTCCTGGTGCTTCAGAGCCCATTTAACTGTTTAATAATTGTAAACAAAGCCGCAAAAGATTGAGAAAAGATGTACAGGTTCGTAAGTTCTTGCGTAACTGCTTTGTGAATCTGGCCCCAGGATTGAACAAGCATATCGGCAACCACTTACGAAACCCCTACATCTTTCCTCAATTATGATGGTTAAGTTTACTTTTATTCAACAGTTTACGAATTTCAAAACATCACAGCTCAAGACTATTGTTGTTATAGACAACCACGCGGTGCTTCAGAGCTCATAAACTCTTTTACTAAATCTCAACAAGCCGCCATAATTGAGGAAAGATATACAGGCTTCGTAAGTGGTTGCGTAAATGGTTGGTAAATCAGGTGGTTACCATGTGAATAGTCAGACCAACGGTGTGACACACACACAGCCAGACTATCCTTAGTCACCCCTATGCGGTCTGTCTAATTACTACAAGCTACCACAAGCTTCCTGGCAATACGTTAGTAATGAATAAATATGATATATTTACTCATTATAATGTTGGTGCTGAATGTACACCACGAAAAAAACCATAATTTTAATCTGAAAAAGTATCTTTTTATAAAGAAATTAGACAAAAAATAAAGACGCCAAATCAAGTCGACGATCCAAGCGTCGGTTAGGTTAGGTTAGGTCAACCTAACCTAACATATCATATTTATTCATTACTAACGTATTGCCAGGAAGCTTTGTGAAGCTTGTGGTAGCTTGTGGTAATTAGACGGACCATCCCTATGCATATAAACATTACAGCAATGCTCCGTAAGCAAATAAACATTATAATCATGGTCCCTAAGTACGTAAACATTACAACAATGGTCCCTAAATAAGTGGTATATGATAAAGGCACAATAAGTAAACATTACAAGAATGGTCCCTATATACGTATACATTACAACAATGGTCCCTAGGTACGTAAACATTATTATAATGCTCCCTTACCAGTGTTGACAACCCCGGCAAAGACCCAACACTGTCCATACTTGACGGGTTTGTTCTTGCGCACGTACTCCTCTAGGATCTTGATGGAACCCGTCCAACCACTGGGCGATGTTCCGTCGTCATAAGTCCCGTCCCACCTGCCCACAACTACGCCCTTGTCATCGTTGCTGTTTACCTGTTAAAAGGTAAACATCAAACACATTTATTGAACAATTCACAACAAAAAAATAACAACCCGTTCTCGCACTTTCTTATAGTCAATATTGACTTATTAAATACGTGTATATGTGACATACTAATTTATTGTGAATATTTTAGTTTACCTTGAAAAGCTTCATAGAAAACACCGACCTTACCTAACCTTCTTAGTATGTTAAGATAAACATCTTATTGCTTCATAATTACAATTATTACTTAACCTATACCTATAATAGGTTAAGTAATAATTGTAATTACGAAGCAATAAGATGCTTATCTTAACATACTAAGAAAGTTAGGTAAGGTCGGTGTTTTCTATGAAGCTTTTCAAGGTAAACTAAAATATTTACAATCAATTAGTATGTCACATATGCACTTATTTAATAAGTCAATATTGACTTAGAGGAAGTGCGAGAACGGGTTGCTCTTCATCGAGTGTCCCGAGTGGCCGACACGTTTACTTTGAAAAAATTAGAGTGCTCAGAGCAGGCTACTTTAATGGCCTGAATGAATATAGCACACACACACACACCACATCTAGGAGTTGATATCACACCAAACCTGTCTCCTGAAGCCCACATAAAGAGAATAACGTCTGCGGCATATGCGAGGCTGGCTAACATCAGAACAGCGTTCAGGAACCTGTGTAAGGAATCATTCAGAATCTTGTACACCACATATGTAAGACCAATCCTGGAGTATGCGGCCCCAGCATGGAGCCCGTACCTTGTCAAGCACAAGACGAAGCTGGAAAAAGTCCAAAGGTATGCCACTAGACTAGTCCCAGAACTAAGAAGCATGAGTTATGAGGAAAGGCTGCGGGAAATGCACCTTACGACACTGGAAGACAGAAGAGTAAGGGGAGACATGATCACAACCTACAAAATCCT
Source organism: Procambarus clarkii (assembly GCF_040958095.1). Taxonomy (NCBI): domain Eukaryota; kingdom Metazoa; phylum Arthropoda; class Malacostraca; order Decapoda; family Cambaridae; genus Procambarus; species Procambarus clarkii. The sequence continues at coordinate 35,031,638 of NC_091160.1, read as the reverse complement.
CAGAGGAATCGACCGGGTAAACAAGGATAAACTATTCAACACTGGTGGGACACGAACAAGGGGACACAGGTGGAAACTGAGTACCCACATGAGCCACAGAGACGTTAGAAGGAACTTTTTCAGTGTCAGAGTAGTTAACGGATGGAATGCATTAGGCAGTGATGTGGTGGAGGCTGACTCCATACACAGTTTTAAATGTAGATATGATAGAGCCCAGTAGGCTCAGGAATCTGTACACCAGTTGATTGACAGTTGAGAGGCGGGACCAAACAGCCAAAGCTCAACCCCCGCAAGCACAAATAGGTGAGTACAAATAGGTGAGTACCACGCTGCTTGACTTATCACTTTGTTACCCCTTAATACACAGAGACAAACCCACAACAAGTACTCACTATTCTGGAGCAAAGGTTCACTAGTATAAGGTTAAAAAAATAAGATTCACTAGTACTCACTATCCTGGAGATGGCCCTGGAGACACGGATAGGGTCACCTCTGGCCTCGGGTCTCAGGCCCGACCTCTCCAGCAGCAGGACACAGGCGGGAAGAACCACGTCGTCGAACTGGCCGAAGACCCACAGCCGCCCCTTGGCTGTAGGGTAGCTTCCCTGCCAGATCTGGAGGAGATGGTGAGGTTAGTCTAAGTCTGGTGAAGTTGTTCCAAGTCTGGGGAAGTTATTTCAAGTCTGGTGAAGTTATTCCAAGTCTGGTGAAGTTGTTCCAAGTCTGGGGAAGTTGTTCCAAGTCCGGTGAAGTTGTTCCAAGTCTGGTGAAGTTATTCCAAGTTTGGTGAGGTTAGTCTAGGTCTGGTGAAGTTATTCCAAGTCTGGTGAAGTTATTCCAAGTTTGGTGAGGTTAGTCTAGGTCTGGTGAAGTTATTCCAAGTCTGGTGAGGTTAGTCTAAGTCTGGTGAAGTTATTCCAAGTCTGGTGAAGTTATTCCAAGTCTGGTGAAGTTATTCCAAGTCTGGTGAAGTTATTCCAAGTCTGGGGAAGTTATTCCAAGTCGGGTGAGGTTACTGGAGCCGACGTGAAGTGAGTCTGATGAAGTTTAGGTAATGGCTCTACTGATAGAGCTAAGAAGATGCCTCAACTGAGATTATATAGAGCTAAGAGGATGGAAATAGAGTCAAGATGATGAACCTACTGAGCCTAGAGGGTTAAGATGACGGACCTGCTGACAGCTAGGCTCCAGGGCGGCTATCTTGAGATGATTTCGAGGCTTAGTGTCCCCGCGGCCCGGTCCTCGACCAGGCCTCCACCCCCCAGGAAGCAGCCCGTAGCAGCTGTCTAACTCCCAGGTACCTCTTTTACTGCTAGATAACAGGGGGGGGGGGGGGCAGGGTGAAAGAAACATTTTGCCCATTTTTGCCTCCACCGGGGATCGAACCCGGAACCTCAGGACTACAAATCCGAAGCGCTGTCCACCCAGCTGTCAGGCGCCCTAAGGCTAAGATGATCCTATCACAGGTTATGGGAACCAGTACACGAAACAATAGATATTAAGTAACTATGAATATAGTTCACCTCATCCTGAGGCCGGGGACAGGAAGCCTGTTGGGCTTGTCGAGGATGCCCCCTTCCCTCCCTAGGCCAGCTACTACGTCCCCCCATCCCCCCCAGAGTGCAACCCACAACACTCGCTTAACTCCCGGGTACCCATTTACTACTAAGGGGGAACAGAAAGGAAACGTGCCTAAACGTTTACGGGGATCTAACCCGGGACCCCATGGTTCACAAATCCAGCACGAAGCCCACTGCGCTGCATGGAAAGGACAAAAAAAAAAAAACTTAAAAAATAAAACACCAGAATATAAAAAAAGATAAGTAATTTACTCTGTCAAGTACATCATCAACTTGGACATCTTTCCTAACTTCCCATGACATTACATGCCCCAACTTTGAAGCCAGATTCGACAAAGAACTCGAACGTCAGAATAATTTTTGTTTTAATTGCCAAAGGCAAGACGTGCAACAGGAGCTTGCAGGCGGGGGGGGGGGGGGGGGGGGGGGGTTGCATAAAGTGCCAGACCTCACACACTCTCTCTCTCTCTCTCTCTCTCTCTCTCTCTCTCTCTCTCTCTCTCTCTCTCTCTCTCTCTCTCTCTCTCTCTCTCTCTCTCTCTCTCCCTCCTCTCTCTCTCTCTCTCTCTCTCTCTCTCTCTCTCTCTCTCTCTCTCTCTCTCTCTCTCTCTCTCTCTCTCTCTCTCTCTCTCTCTCTCTCCCTCCTCTCTCTCTCTCTCTCTCTCTCTCTCTCTCTCTCTCTCTCTCTCTCTCTCTCTCTCTCTCTCTCTCTCTCTCTCTCTCTCTCTCTCTCTCTCTCTCTCCCAGTAGTCACTGTGAGGTAATTACTCTTAATGAGACATAGAGGTGACATTAAATTGTCTTAAGTGAGAAGAAGAGTAATTAGTTACCTTGCCAACATCAGCCAAGATATATTCCTCTAGCTTCTCCTTGTCTTCCATGTAAGTGCTGTCATCTGCCAAAAATCAGACAAAAATTAGTAGGGTAGTTGATCTTACGGGGGGATATTCATGCCCGTGCCACCTCTCGGGTGGCTTAAATGTTAATCAATCAATCAATCGGTAGTTGATGACTCAATAGTATTGGTGTTGATGACTGAACTGCATTGTTGGTGGTGACTAAATAACATGATAATTGATGATTACATACCATAGTAGATGATAACTGAACAGCCTGGTCCTTGATAACTAAATTGCATGTTAGTTGATGATTCAATAACATGTTAAATGATTTCTAAAGTTGGCTCCCATACCGTAAAAAACGCGACCTATATGTCGAGAAGACTCAATGACATCAATACTGTATTCTTTATATATATATATATATATATATATATATATATATATATATATATATATATATATATATATATATATATATATATATATATATATATATATATATATATATGCGTTTTTAACACATTTTTAACACAAAAGACAAACATTCTTGATAACAGTATAACGATACAAGTCCTTCCGTCGATCAACGTGACATAAGAATTGATTGATTCAACAGATTGACAGACAGCTTACTTTCGTTCCAAGGGTTGAAGAGGACGTAGAGCAGAGTGTCGAGGCGGAGGAGGTGTCTGTGGGAGGGGTCGGGGTCGTCCTTGGGTTTGACCTCCATCGCGCACGTCCATACTCCTACAGGAGCCTCAGACGACACTTGGATCTGTAGGACAGCCCAGGAGGTGTCAATCATAAGGATGACACAGATATGAAACGATACGAAACGCTATGCGTACTAGTGGCTTTAGGTATTGTATGTACTACCTGTATCTTTAAATCTAACGGAATGTTTGCACTGTAATGCTGCAACTATGTATGTACATTCCTAAATAAATTATTATTATTATTATTATTATTATTATTATTATTATTATTATACGCAGATTTACGAAGCAGTTACGCAAGCACTTACGAACCTGTACATCTTTTCTCTATCTTTGGCGGCTTTGTTTACAATTATTAAACAGTTAATGAGCTTCGAAGCACCAGGAGGCTGTTTATAATAATAACAAACAGTTGATTGGGAGGTTTTCGCTGTTTGTAAACGGTTAAATAATTGTAACCAAAGCCGTCAAAGATTGAGGAAAGATGTACACGTTCGTAAGTACTTGCATCACTGCTTCGTGAATCTGGCCCCCCGAAGGGAGGGAAAACATCAGAAGGAAGGAATTATATAAACATCATTCCCCATCAGCGATCATTCATATACGGAAAATCAAATCATTTAACCATATATATAAAGGCTTTCACACACACAGTTGGAACATCCATTCTATTACTATTGAAACGTTGAATCTTCCTTACCTGTAAGGTGGCCTTGGTTCCTGCCTGTTTTTCCAGACGGACGTCCCAGTTCTCATGGTGCTTGTCGAACAGCTTCTTCCCCGTCACCACAAGAACGACCAGAGTCCCCGCCTGGGCGTTGGGGCCAGCACCTGCAGACACGAGCAATAGATGGCGCTGGGAGCTGCTTCCCACAGGAGGATTTCACACAGGAGCTCAAGGCATTAATAGGGACAAGAGGGATTTTACGGCGAAACTGAGGGCAGCTTTAGGGTGGGAGGCATTTCACGGGATGTTGAAAGTTACATGAAGATAAAGATAAGTGTTGCCGGAAGCGCTGTGAATATTAGTGGCTCTAGGCCTAGTATATGCTACGATCTATCGACAAATCCAACATTGTGCTTGTAACTCATTTAACTAACTACATGTAACTCGTATGTACCTTTACATGAATACACTATTAGTATTATTATTATAACATTTGGGAAGGATATTCCTGTGACTGAGCAGCGTCACGGGAAAGGATGCTGTCTGGCGGCACTTTACAGCACTGGTGATAAATGATATATCTTCACACCTGCTCAACTACCCAACTAAAAAATATATATAAAAATAAAACATTCCTTTACGTCTTCATTGAGTCGATACGGCTACGTTCTCACCGCACAATGGGGGGAGGGATCCCGGGTTCGATTCACAGGCGGGATAAAAATGGTTAGGCATGTTTCCCTATATCTAATGGCCCCTGTTCACCCAGCAGTAAATAGGTATCTGATATAAATAGGTAAATTGCTTGTGGGTAGCAACCTCCAACATCCCGCTGTTCGTTGCGGCCTACGTCAGTAGTCTGACCTTCGGGGGCAGCGATGCTAGCCTAGCGTTTGCATTTACAAAGGCTTCATTCCCACGACAAATCGAATTAAATTGTGATTTGAGAATATTTTGATATATTTCAGGATATATTGACAACTGCGCGACGTCATGTTTCATTTTCTATCTCATAACAAGTTGGGTTAATATTCCTTACTGACAAGAGTGACATGAAAACTGTTATTACATAACGTGTAATATAGTACATTTCGTATTACAAAAATTTTGGTCAAATAATGCATTTTGTAAAATATATGTATAATACAGAGTAAAAAAAATGTATGTTGATAAAGATAGCATGGAAAGCCTATGTACATTGGCGTAGACACTTAAGAGAGCCTACTTCAGCCAGTCTTGGACTACGTTCGGGATTTAAATATACTTGTTGCTTGGTCTGAAGGCTATTGTGGGTATTATGTAATATGTAATTATGTAATAATATACTATTATTATGGTGACCCACTAACGCCTGCACTGCGGACTTACCGAAAGAGAAGTAGAGAGTAAGCTGGTGCTGCTTCTTAAGGTCGATATCTTGGTTGAACTCGACGACGATGGAGAAGGAGCCGCTCCTGCGGATGATGGGGGTGCCTTCCTTGATGCTCACCAGCTTGTACTTGTCACAGTGATGCTTCTCAGCGTTGAGCTGGGCCTGGAAGTCCACGGACACTATCTTCACCTGTTTGACGGCATCTGCGGGTCAAGAGGGGGTTGTATACTCGCTTTTCACTATCCACCATGTTAGGGATTTGCAGAAAAGACATGATCACTACTTACAAAATACTCAGAAAACCCAAATAAGGTCAATAACGGACATTGGAAGGACAAGAAGGAGGTAATGTTGATGGAAGCAAATTAACAAAATAACTTCAACTCTGTATACTTTTCTTTATTTCCTAAATGTCAAACTGTTTTGCTATTATGGAACATTACTTAGTAAACCCTGTAATGCTGCTGATATCTGTCGTGTATAATTGTATTAAAAATATTGTATTCCTACGGTTTATTCTGTGAAAAGTCCTGTCTGTTGTTCTATTGCAATTTCTGCTCTACCAATCACCATGTAATAATTGTGTTTTTATTTCTTTTTCTATACTTTAATTTTATATTGTTTTAAACTACACAAGTTTTAAGTTTATATTTTTTAAGTTTATGTTTTAAGTTTAAATTGATTTTAAGTTTAAATTTTTAAGTAAAATTAGTTTTTTAGTTTTAAGTATTTTTGTCCACATGAAAAATGCTTCGCGTAGGCTTCATTAGTAAGTATAACGCCTGCCCCGACCATTGTCAATTCGTCGTATGTTATAAATAAATAAATAAATGTTTATTTAGGTAAGGTACATACATACAAGAGATTTTACAAAGACTGATGGATTTATAGATAGAGCTAATACATACAATGCCTAAAGCCACTATTATGCAAAGCGTTTCGGGCAGTTCTTTGTACACACATTCTTGTGAGCAAAACTTATTATTATTGTCACTTAAACAAACGTTTCAAGTAAACGTAACAGTAATACAAACAAGCAAGAGATAACTACAAGGCAGAGAGAAGAGGGGCAGGAGGAAATTTTTTGAGGAAAGAATACCAGACAGAAGTAAAACAGAACCAGGTCAGTTCTATAAAGTCATTCGTAGGTACAGGACAAAATCTAGAGATTGAAAATGGGGGAAACAGATTCACAGAGAAGAAATTGACTTGAGAATGGTCCAGGACGGACCGAAACGTCGTCGTCCCTTCACCTTCTAGTGTGTGGTCTGGTCAACATTCTTCAGCCACGTTATTGTGACTCATCGCCTGCACACAGAGAAGGAAAGGAAATGCGTAATAACACTAAACGAACAGTTCCAAAGTGTGTATGAGATTTTCAGAGTACCAGACACAATACGAGTTTTAGTGCATAGAGGTGTTTCCAGACGAGGTGGTAAAAATACTCAGAGAGGTAGGTAGAAACAGCAGTTGACCTAGAAGGAGCTTCCCTTTGATTGCTGCGCATCTGAGCTCAGCATTCCACTCAACTGATTTTCCAGGCAACTTTATGTTCAGGGAATCTTAGCAGATAGGTAGATAAGATACCTATCTCTTAGTTTATATGGTAGAGCCACCGATTTGACAAAGAGATGGTTAAGTTGACTGTATTTATTTGGACTTAAAAAAAAAAGCTTCTGACAGAGTCCCACATAAGAGATTATTTTGGAAACTGGAACATACAGCTAATATGGATGAATTTCATCAAGGCAAATGGGGGAGGGGGGCCTTCGACAAGCCGCCGGGTTCCTGTCCTCGTCAAGGCCACTAGGGTTATTGGTGGCCTTCAGGCAAAAAGAAAAAAATCAAACATAAAAAAAAGACAGCGGTTATCAGAGGGAAAGTGTGAGACTGGAGGAATGTTACTTGAGATTTGTTAAATGTTACATGTTAATATTTTTTAAATGTTAAATGTTACAATTTCAATTTCAATTGGCAGAGTTCAATTCCAGCACCAGTAATAATCACTGTCTATATGAACAACCTACCACAAGGAATACAGATTTATATGAACATATTTGCTAATGATGCCAAGCTACTAGAGAAGACAAGAAACTTAGATGATTATCATGCCCTTCAAGAAGACCTGGACAAAATAAGTGTATGGGAGTACCACTTGGCAGCTGAAATTCAATGTGAATAAATGCCACTATAAGGAATCTGGAATAGGAGAAACAAGTCACACATAACCTACAAATTATGTGAAAATGCTATAAAGAACAAATCCACAAGGGCCGTGACGAGGATTCGAACCTGCATCCAAGAGCATCCCAGACGCTGCCTTAATCGACTGAGCTATGACATGGTCAAAAAAAGAGTTGAAACCGAAGTTCTACTGAAGTTACTGGATCCTGCAGCCTCTCTGAGACACAAATCAGGGTTTTACACAACTTCCCCCATGCACTCGAGCTATGTCAATAGGCTGTTCTCCCTCTTCGCCCTTACATCATTACGCATCACGCATTTAATACATCACGTTACTGTTATTTCTGTGTGCAATGCTTTAAAGAACTTTGATATCAAAAGATCTAGGCGTGGTTCTGAATAGTAAACTGTCGCCAGATGACCACATCAAGAACATTGTATGAGGAGTCTCTGTTAGGCTTTCTAACTTTAGAATAGCTTTTAAATACATCGACATATAAATATGAAATAAATTGGTCACGACTTTAGTGGGGCTAAAATTGGAATATACAGAAGTTGTATGGTGGCCATATCTCAACAATCACACCAATGAACTGGAAAAGATGCAACTAAAATTTGCAACTAAATGACTTTCGAGACAGAAAGCAAGACTAACGAAGGGAGGCTAAAGGTATTAAATATGGGCAAGTTGGAAGAAAGATGCAAAAAAGAAGTGATATGATCACTACATACAAAATAGTCAAAGAAATCGACAAATTTAACAGAGGAATTCTTGAAACATGCATTTACAAGAATTAGAGGCCATAGATTCAAGCTAAAAAAAAATATTTTATTATTTCATTAACACATTTAGATACATCTGCATTTGTGCAGCTAACCTAGAGTATATGAAGGGGAGTACAGCGTGTCAAAAATCTAGCTACGTGACGATAAAAATCCTCATCACACAGGATGGTGTGTGTGTGTGCGCTCACGCGCGTGCGTAAGCCAGATATTTAGTGTGATACAGGTGTTGAACATTGAGGGCGGAGGTTGCAGGGGCTTCCCGTAGTGATTATGTTGCCGGATGCTGGAGGTGTCCCCTGAGGCATCACCACCCTACACCTCTCACATTCCACCTTCTTATTTCATCTAATTGATTATACTAAGCCCTATGCTCTTCAATATACTTATGCACAAATTTATCCATGACATACCTGTACAGTCTACTGAAACTGTTATATGTTATGCTGATGATATGATGATATTTATATTATGGCACACAGTAAACCAAGGCTACAAGTGTTACTTAATGCATTCTCCAAGTAGTAGAATGTGGCCTCATAATCTCTGTTGGTAAAACAAGGGTTCTTGTTCCCCATTCTTTTCATGTTAACTATACTATTAATTGAGTGCCCGTGGAGACTTGTGAGTCTTATAAATATCTTGGAGTCGAGGTTAATGATACAAATCTCATCAGCAACCTGGGCAAAAAATTTGTTGAGCGTCTTAAACCTCTCAAAACTCTTGTGGGCAAAGGATTTGGCATTAACATTAAATATGCTCGTAGTTTTTATATTGCCTTTATACGATCTGTTGTTGATTATTATGCCTTGCATCTTCTTAATTTTTCTCCTAAACAATTACAAGGCCTAGATGTAGTACAGAATGATGCCATGCGCATCATCCTGGGTTGTCCTAGAACTGTCAGAATTGTAAATTTGAGAAAGCAACTAAAATTACCTTCCATTTGCGAAAGAATAGTTCTACTTAGTACTATGTTTTGCGCCAAAATTTTGAAAAATAATGATCCCCCCCAGCTTTATTCAAATTAAATTGAGACCCATTCTAAACAATTCTGACTGTTCCTTCAATCCGCTGCAAAAAGCTCCTTACAGTGTATGGCTCAGTTGGGTTGTGCCTGTTATAGGATTATAGGTTGTGTCTATAATCTTCTGAAACTGAATGTGTCTCTTAATCCTGATAAAACTGTTCACTATATTTCCCCTTGGTAAGATGTGCAGGTCTCTTTACATTATACCCCCATCAGTGTAAAACAAATGTAAAACACTGAAATTTTGAGATGTATAAAATTAGAAGCTATTGACAGTCATCTTCAAATTCTCAAACCGACTGAATCCTATGCCTTTACTGATGGCTCTGTGCAGTTAGGCACTGGTAGAACAGGTTGTGCATGTGCAGTATATAAAAGGAATGAAATGATCATGTCTAGTACACAGAGATTGAACAACTGGGCAAGCACGACACAGACCGAGCTATTGGGCATTTATCTAGCCATTGAATACCTTAAGCTCAATGGTGGTGGAGTGATATTCTGTGACTCTAAAAGTGCTCTGCAGTCCTTAAATAACCCATCACAATGTATGTCTGAAGTAGCTTGTAATATTAAATGGAATGGAATTTTTGCCAATGATAATAACTCTTGTATAAAATTTGTGTGGATCCCATCCCATGTTGGAGTTTGGAAAACATGACTTTGTAGATCGATTGGCCAATGAGGCTTGCAGGAAAGAAAACATTGATTATGACTTTGGACTATCTAATGTAGTTATTAGAAACATACAAATTAAAGAAATTAATTCAGATTTAGAAGAACTAAGAAATGCCCAGAGACCTGAAAGCTGCAGTATTAAAAGTTATGACAAGTTTTGTAATAATAGGTGTATTATGACATGTTTGTATGGTCAGCACAGTAACCGGACCAGGCAATGTGATGTAGTCATTGTGGTAGTTCGCCTTGGCTATAGACACATCTGGCAGGTTAGTGAGGCTGAGCCACTACCAGAATACTCAGATTGCAAACTCTGTGATAAACCTCACTCAGGTTTATCACTCAGAACAATATAGTGTTCTAGTGAGTGCACTTTAGTGCACTCACTAGAACACTATATTGTTGAATGTGAAACCGTAAAGGACTTTTAAGACCTCCTGGCCTCTTGTACCACCAACTGTGTAACTATTTCATTGACTCAGGTGTTCTGGATGACATCCTAACAATTTATCCAAAATTTGCTTGTCCATTTTAAAGAATGAAGAACAATTTTGATCTATATTACTTCTAAGCTGCATCACTTATGAACCCATCCCTGCCCTTGTGTGGCAGTGCACAATAGAAAGTTGTCTTCACATTTCCATACATTAAAACATTGATTGTAACCATGATATATATGTGCTTCCGCCTACAGTTTAGACCTATTGTCTTGTGTATGACCCTCTGTCCTGCGTGACAGTGAATACCAGCATTATCCTTACTTTAATAAGACTTAATCGAAATCCTCACATTAGGCAAAATTGCAATTAATTTTGTCAGTATAGATGTTAATAATAAAATAATTATTTCATCTCTGGTTGGGCAACATTCTTTCCCTAAGTCCCATCCCAAATTCCTATCCTGACCCCTTCCCAGGGCTATGTAGTCGTAATGGCTTGGCGCTTTCCCCCTGATAGTTTCCTCCCTTCCCTTCCCACCCTGCTATGCTCACCCCTTTTTTTTATTCATTTACCCCTCTTCTACTCCATATTTCCATATTATTAGTGTCTCTGTTTAGATTATATTATTTAATATAAATATAAAATATTATTTTCCTAGGGTTGTTCTAATATACTTTTGGAGAAAGCAGACTGTATTTACAGTTAAAAACTCTTGCCTCAGTATTTCTAATATTTGCATGCTTATTTGTCCAGTTAATTTAGTTAAATTTAAATCACCTATTATGCCTACTTTCTATTTTGTCCAGGTTTGTTGGCTTATCTATAACGCCTATTATTAGCCTATCGTTATCTTCATTCAGTTAAATCCTAACTGCCTCTGAATATGCCTCTTGATTTAATTTCATGCTGACACTATGTTAATTATACTCTGACAAACATGGGACCAGATTCACGAAGCAGTTACGCAAACACTTACGAATCTGTCCATCTTTTCTCAATCTTTGGCGGCATTGTTTACAATTATTAAACAGTTAATGAGCTCCGAAGCACCAGGAGGCTGTTTATAACAACTACCATAGTTGATTGGGAAGTTTTCATGCTTGTAAACTGTTTAGTAAATATAACCAAAGCCGTGAAAGATTGAGGAAAGATGTACACGTTCGTAAGTGTTTGCGTAACTGCTTCGTGAATCTGGACCATGGCTACTCCCCCACCTTTTCTAATTTATCTATTAGTGTGAAGCAATCGTTACCCCTTATTTAATATTCTGCTAATAGTTCCCTGCTTTCAGAATTCATACAATTTTTGTGATTACAATATCATGTACTTTTTATGTGCATTTAAGTCTTCTATTTTATTTCAGATAGATATGATATTTGTGTAGTACATCATTTAGCTCTTTTGTAAATGATTACATCTAATAAATCCTTAATGTTTTCATATTTTCACCCCATTATTTATCTACAATCCTAGCTCGGTTAATTGGTTATAACTTTTCCCAACCTAGCACTTACCAAGACCACTTTATGTAGCAGCTTAAACTTCTAATATATTGAAAAAAACTCCATTGACCCTGATCATGCTTCCAATTCTGCTTTATACAAATATACTCCATCTCTAGTACGTCAAATTTACTATAGACTATGCCCGAGTTAGTACATTATATTTGCAATACTCCCATCCAGCAGGTGATACCATTTGCTCAAATAAACATTCATTCCAAATTCCTTTTCTAGCTAACATGTCACCTATATATCACTCAATTGTTGTCCAAAATTTGACTAACGATGCTTCATTCGAACATTTCCCTATGTCATTAACAACAGTGTCAAGAAAAATTATGTAATTTATTCTATAACTCAACAATCGTATTTCCAAACCAGTATTTACCCAGATCTTTCTTGAATATAAACTTCTTCAAATTATATCCAATGCTTCGAGTTCCATTCTGTGTGAATGTCTAAAACCCCCACTCATGCTCTCCCACCCCCTCTCCCCACTTTCGCTGCACCTGTTCACCCATACACACTCCAAGCTTGGCTCCTTTGTTGATCTTCTTAATTGTACTGACTTCGTCCTTACCCACTATCTCCTCTCTCTCTCTCTCTCTCTACTACTCTGGAAGAACACCCGAGTTTTCATGTTCAAATGCAACATGAACAGGTTTCTTCACTTTGTGGTTAGTCCTCTACTGGTTATATATATATATATATATATATATATATATATATATATATATATATATATATATATATATATATATATATATATATATATATATATATATATATATATATATATATATATATATATATACAATACCTGGATGAGTCTCCTTACTCCTCGCCTCCGGATAATCACCTTCCCAAACACAACAGCAAATGCTTCCTCTCTCTCGAAAACCTAATTATTCTACTCCTTCCAAAACTTTAAAGAGATCAAATAAGGTCGGAGACAACTCTCCATTGTTAACTGGGAACAGTCGACAAATGTTCAAAGGTGACATGAGTTGATCCTGGACCAATCCTGTATAAATCGAATATCCAATCATGGATCAGCTTTCAGAATAGTGTGTAAAACAGTGTCCAATCATGGATCACATTCCAACGCACTAAGTGACTTACTTGTTTCACTGGTCTCAGCATGGGTAGCCTCGATCTCGTCCTCTAGAATCTTTTCATCCCTGCGATTCTCCTCAAATTCTCTTCGAAACCGGTCAGCGAGGTTATCTAAGAAGTTCTCTATACGGGTTAAGGTAGACATGTCTGAAACTAAAAAGAGATAGTTAGTTATCTGAAGTAAGAGCATAAGCCACGAAATTACGGGCATAAGACCACCAAACTGCCCTCCAGCCCAAGCTATAAAGTAAAATACTGACTTGGATTTTTGTTTATTATTATTATTTTCTACCACAGACGTGGCCACACATTTACAATGCTAACTAACATATATACATTTTCTTCTGTCCTCCATGGACAGGGTAAAAGATTTGTAATACAGTTCAGAGATTTATTGAACAACCACAGAAGGTGATCGTAGTGCTTTTAAAATATTAGGCTAAGCTACATACGTAAATACATAGATACACAGATTTATGAATGCTTTTAATGAGAGACTTGTACAGCAGAAAATCAACTGACAGGATGAATATTAAATACAGTATAAGCGAATTTTCTTATATATGAAACAATATTATCTATTACGGGTTTAGACAAGGTCTCTTTTTTTACGATATTTTACGAATATTTGATTCCCCAAATCAAAGCAAACGAAGCACGTTTCAAGTCATAGTTTCGAACATGGTCAAGTGGGCTATAAGCATCCCGCTGTTTGTGCATCTCGTCTTCGCATACAAAGCTCCAAGCTTGTTAATCCAATCCCCAAACCCTTTGTTTATGAATTAAAAGCGGTTTACACACACAACTCAACTGATGACGTCCGAACACTTCTGGAACAAGTGCTTCGCTGACGACATTTGTTCGGACCACAACGCTGTAAATGCTTCACCCACGTACTACAAATACAAATAATCGGCAACAGAACCTAAACACCTAACCTAACCAGTGCCTAAATATGCACAATATGCTAATATATATTAATAGTAATTTATATTTGAGAAAATTCTGTTTTGAATGAACAGCATGTTAAAACTGAAGAATGCGTCTTTGGGGTCGACCGCTGGATGGAATGGACTTGGTTTTAGGACGGGTTGCTAGAAATGCTTCACCCACGTACTTCAAATACAAATAATTGCCAACAGAACCTAAACGCCTAACCAAACCTACACCTAAATATGCACAACAGTAATACTACTAATTGATGAAAGCATTTCTTGAGATCGGCCGCTAGATAGAATGAACATCTGAGGAATGAACACCCCGCCTGAGGGCGAGTTGCTATGAGTCAAATGCTGACTTAGAACACAAAAAGCGTGGAATTTTTGCCGGAAATGACGCCATGAAGTGTGGGAATTACTGCTCTGAACTGATGCATAAAATTGAGAATCTGAACGTTTTGAGAACTAAATGGCAGCATTACGAGGCTATATTGTATATGTTGTCATGAAGAAATATTCAGTACAGCTGGTTAGAGTAAATCCTTAAAATGTTCCCGGAAAAAAGAATGCGTAAAACTTATTATTTCAAGAGGCTATAGCTCTCAAGAGATGCATTTTATTATATATATATATATATATATATATATATATATATATATATATATATATATATATATATATATATATATATATATATATATATATATATATATATATATATGTCAAGTATTAGGCTAAGATATAAGTTTAACATGATACTAAAGTCAACAGTATTTTTTTTTAGATTAATACAAATTCTGACAATTTTCTGCCTGTCTTAAGATTTAGGAAATGAAGGCTTGTCCAAATTTCAGACGCGCAGCATCTATTACTAATAATTATTTTTCCAAATTAAATCTTTTTAACTGACCAATTAGATACAAGGAACACGGCCTAAGTAGGCCTACTAAGTGAGTCACCTGGTTACAAGCCATCACACGATACTGCAAAACTTTGTAGAAAAGTTTCCAATCCACTATGCACTCAAAATGAAATAATATTTGAACATGATTTACATTGTTTCAACAATGTCTGAATATAATGAACTAATGAATCTCATTTACTGAATGTCGCCAAGTAGTTAGGAAAAGGTATTTTGTTCTTAACTTGTAATTCTTGTAAATTATGGATTACTCAACACGTAATCCTTAAATCTACAAAATATCTTTTGGTTTATACCGAAACAGTAATCTTGAACCTACAAAATGCGAGTAAAGTGAATAAGAAAAACATTGATTGTAACACCAAAGAATCTTAAATTTTAATGTAAAAACATAAGCATCTCTCCTGTTTCTGCTGGAATTCTGTTTCTTTTTTATGAGTATAATATTTGACTGTTAATGATCGTAATTTAATTTTTTTTTTAATTATTACCAGAGACGAAAACAATTAATTTTGTTAATAAATATTAAAGAATAGTTTTAAGACTGATATCATTATATATTTGTATTGATTCCGATTACTGAAAAATTCTCGCTTCTCAATAGCGATTAATCGTCCCATCACATGTCGTTACCTACAGACATAAGATAGTTTGGCTGGGTGTCGAGCCTAAGGTCTAGCAACGCAGGACGGTTATCAAGTCCACCACAATAGATTACTGACCAACCACCAAGTTTACTTTAATCCAGGACTAAGGTTTAGGTTCAACTACTCGGAACAAAAAGTTCCAAGTAGCACGTGCTATGGTGAACCCGTAACTTACCTGGCACAGGGAGCGGGGCTGTAACTCTGTCACTAAGAGTTACTAAGGACTAAGGTAAACTCTGAATGTATATACACAGAGAAACGTGATACACAGACAATAGAATACGTACAGCAGACGGGGTTATACTCACCAGAGAGCAGCCAAGACACCAGACTGAAGCTCGGACACACACTGGCGCACCTGCTCGCCGGAAGTTAATATATATATACCGAGCCATATATGGCCAGATAAACGTAATTCCCTACGCAAGCCGGTCGCCAATTGCTGCTTATTGTTGTGTTCAAACTACCTAACTTAACTCATCCTGACGTTATCTAGCCTCGGCAAAGATATCTTAACGATACATGCATTTATAATCTACAATCTATCGCCGATTTGACCTTAGCCTCGCCTGTCGTAATTGCAGATTTAACCATCTGGTTAAATTTCCACTATTTAATCTGGTTTAAAATTCCACTATTAAAAGGTTATTTTATTTATGAACAACTTTTTATCATGTAAAATATATATATATATTTACGTGATACTATCTTTCTGTATTCACTCCAGAAGGGACCATTCGGTTCGCTGATATATTAAAGTTCATCTTCACAAGCGGATGTTCTAATATTCTCTAATACAGTGGAGAACTGATAACTTACCGGTGAGTAAAATGCAGTCATTTATTAATTATATTTTGTATTAGTTTTTATCGTATGTCTGATCTGATATCCATGAATTTTACATACGGTCAGTGCAGGTATTTTTCCACTAACGATAATGTTCAGTTATGACAACTTTCTGATTTATTACTGTCACTGAATGACCATAACGACTGTACTCTGTGACCTTCAACTGACAGTGGGGAAATACTTGGGGCTCCAAGCGACAGAAAACTGTAGGTAAAAATATAAACACAACTAATCAAAAACACTTTCACAGCCTACAGTTGACTTTAGTCACAATCATTTAAAAAATTCACTCATAACGAAGCCTCTCTATTCTCGGATTGTGAGTATATATATTTCCGAGTTTGCCATGTATGGATGGTAATGGAGGGCAGATATCTGGCGTGATTGGCCTATCCTGCCAAAATGAACACCTCGCAGCTATTTTTTTTCAGTTTGCGAATGATACAGTAAACTTTCCAAACTTGAGCATATAAATCAATAACTGATTTGATAACAGTAATGTTTTATTTTGTCTTCTGTTCCAGTAATATATATATATATATATATATATATATATATATATATATATATATATATATATATATATATATATATATATATATATATATATATATATACAAATGAATAGGGGTGGAAGGAGAAGAAAATATCAAAGTGTTCAGTGAGGATCCACAAGGTCTTCTCTGAGTACTCTTTATTTTCTTCTCCGAGGCTATATATATATATATATATATATATATATATATATATATATATATATATATATATATATATATATATCTATATATATGCGAACAAGCCTGAATGGTCCCCAGGCATACATGCAACTGAAAACTCACACCCCAGAAGTGACTCGAACCCATACTGTCAGGAGCACTTTGCAACTGGCGTACAGGGCACCTAATCCTTAAGTGCGAATCTTAGCTCAAGTGCTAATCAACGAACATGATTAGGTGCCCTGTACGCCAGTTGCAAAGTGCTCCTGACAGTATGGGTTCCTGTCACTTCTGGGGTGTGAGTTTTCATTTACATATATATATATATATATATATATATATATATATATATATATATATATATATATATATATATATATATATATATATTTAAACCTAAAAGGGGTACCACCTCTGGTGCAAGTGTAGGGACCCATAGCCTCGGCGAAGAAAATAAAGAGTACTCAGAGAAGACCTTGCGGATCCTCACTGAACACTGATATTTTCTTCTCCTACCACCCCTATTCTTTTGGAATGTGTCTATATATATATATCTAACTTTATTTGAAAATTTTATTACACAAAAAGGGTTGCAACATTGGTTACATGCAGGGTACAAGGCTACTTGTCACAAGTTGTACAGCTCCTTCAGCTCCTCAGATGGCGGGCAGGAACCATGGATGCAGTGAGCATTTCTTCTCTAGATCGCCACACTAAGGCGCTGAAAGAAAAAAAACTGGCAGCTCTAGGGTCTCTAGTAGTTTCAATTAGCTTGGATCCCAGCTGCTTCAAAAAACTAGCAGCACTTTTACCCCATGCACCAAGTGTCTCTGAGGCAATGGGGACAAAATTGTAGTGGTGCTCAAGGTCTCTTTATTTATGTGACTTGGCTGCTTGCCGGTGATTGGCAGCACTTCCTGCTTGTGTAGCACTGAAGTCAACATAGGTGTTGGCTAAAGTTGAAACGCAAGTGTAGTCCCACACCAACTGTCTACCATTCTTCCAGGGGTTCACCGTGATTCCGTCTGAGCGACCGACAGGCTCATCAGAGTTGCGGGACATTAGGTAACGGGGCTCTCTCTCTGCTGGACAACCGGCTGTGATAAGGCTTCTCTTAATAATGTCGTTAACCTCGCCGTGTCTTGCATGCCATCCTCCTGTCCTTTGGCAGAGAAGGCCATGCCGTCCGTACCTGTCGGCCTCTGCCTCGCGCAAATACACATGTATTCGGTGTGGATTGGGGCAGCGAGGCGGAGAGCCACGGCAATTCGGATGGCCTGCGGTGTGAGACTGGTGCCGGTTGCTGACATTGGGGTTGCCAATAGGAAGTCACCTGCATGGGGAGCTGCTACAGCTCTAAGTCGGGCAGTGTCATGTGGTGTCGCAGCTTCTAGCAAAGTCGCCACATCTTGGTCGGCAATGGGGCGACCCCAGCTGGATTGCTTATGGGCTTCAGAAGGCGGTGGTTGGGGTGCTGGTCCTGCGAGAGAGATCCAGTTGGTTGTGCAGTCTGTGAAGCTGGGATCATGTATCCCTGCCCGTTGAACTAGGTGCTCAGGTAGGATTTCCTTCACCAAGTTGTTAGACGCCACTGAAGAGGACAGGAACGCTGGTACATCAATTTGTGTTACTGTGCGCACGCCGAGGCCCCCGAGTCTAACAGGAAGGGAGGCCTGTTTCCACTGTGAGTCGCTGAGAGAAAGGTTGAGGGTTTTTTCTAGCATTGATTTCAGCAAGCTGTCGTACTCTTCTAATTTAATATTGTTGAAAGATGGCGAACATCTTAGCAAGTAGGTCAGCCTGGGGAGGGACAAGCATCTGGTGATGAGGTAAAGTGCATCATGAGCATCGATGTCTTCAATCCTCTCGTTCATCCTCTTCAGGTCAGTGATCTTCTTACCAAGGACCTCGTCGATGGCATTCCCTCCAAGAGGAACATTATATATATATATATATATATATATATATATATATATATATATACATAAATATATATATATAATATGTATTTATATATTTTATATATATATATATATATATATATATATATATATATATATATATATATATATATATATATATATATATCTGCTGCAGGAGATGTAGACGCTCAGTTTTCAAATTTTTATCTGCAGGAAATGGTTATGGCGTCGTGCGTAAATTTCTTATCTCATAACACTGTCAGAGCGCAAAATAGTGTTTTTTTCAATTCAGTAGCAATGAACTGCTTAATTGATTAAAACAATTCTATTACTGGCTAATTTAAGGTCGTGCGGCATTAATTGTTTTTTGATCTATATAAACTATTAGGCAACTACTACTTCTATCTTTTCTCAGTTTTGTGCTATAAACAACATACATTTATTCCATCTACTGCTAATCAAAAATGCAAATCCCCCGAGACAAAATAGCTATCTAAAAACTGCACTAAATTAGGCTATCCCTTCTGTGAAAAACAATCAATTGTTCCCCCAGCTGTCACGATTGAGCTGTATTTATTTAATGGATTACGACGTCATTTGTTATCGCAGAAGCTCAAAAAACACGAACAGGTGCGGGCCAAAGAGGTCACCTAAGGATCGCAGATAAAACCTTATTAAGTAATATGCTCGTGTCAGTCATCCGGATATGTCCTATCGCATCCTACAGCTTCGAACACGTGGTTGATGTCGGTTGGCTGGACGGAGTACAAGATAATACTCTTTAGTATTATAATACTAGTATTATAATAGGGGAATATTATAATACTAGGGGGATAGGGGAATTTAGTATTATAATAGGGGAATATCTTCCTGCCCGAAACGCTTTGCGTAATAGTGGCTTTAGGCATTGTATGTATTAGCTCTATCTATAAATCCATCAATTTTTGTATCTTACCTTGTATATATGTACCTTACCTGAATAAAAATTTATTTATTTATTATAATAATTCGTATTGTTGTTAATGGTGACAGCGATTGTAATGTTATTGGGGGGGTAATAGTGGGAGTGTTGGTAAGGTGTTCTATGATAATAAAGCTGGTTTTTGCTTATGTATCATAATTGGGATCATTTTGACTTACATATGACGACACATAATGTAGGTAAACATTGCAGTTTCTGAAGGGGGTGATTACGACGCTGGTTCAGGTGTGAGTACCGAGCTGTGTCGGTGGTTCTAGATTAAAATGACAATTCTTGACTATGTTGCATCGCAGCTAGGCTAGTTATTTTTTTTGAATTACCAGTGCATAGATGTATTCCTCACCACCCTAATCTACAGTCGCCTTGCTATTATTACTGTAGCATATTTATAATTCGGTGATACAGATCATTTGATCACATATGCAGACATAGATTAAATGTATAATGTTCTCTGACATCATACGATGTCATGACGTTACCATCAACGAAGCTTTGGGATACCAACGATTATTTCTTTATTAACACATTTAGGTACATCTGCATTTAAAAAGCGAGCCTAGATTATATAAAGGGGAGTACATAGTGTCGAAAGCTAGCTACGTGATGCTAAAGATCCCCACCTTACAGGATGGTTAGTTATACAGGTCCCGGAGTTCACCAGTCAGCGCTGGCATTATTTGACAATTGACAATATTTGTGCGTTATTATTTGAATTGGTGCCTGACAAGAGTGTTATGTTTTACGACAGTACGTAACTAGAATGTCGTGATGACTTTCGTAGTTTCAATGGTACCTAACTAGAATGCCGTGATCCGTTTCATAGTTTCGATCTGACCTAACTAGGCTACGGGGTGCAGAACACGGTATATATATATATATATATATATATATATATATATATATATATATATATATATATATATATATATATATATATATATATATATATATATATATATATATATATATATATATATATATATATATATATATATATATATATATATATATATATATATATATATATATATTTATATCTGTAGGAATAACTACCCCTGAAAGGGGTATTGTTATGCGATCTTAAATTGCGCAATTTATAAATGAACAGATCCAAGAGACAATAGCTCGGTTAAGAGACAATGTGATCTTGTGTACATATGCCTCCTGTAACCAGCTTCAGTCGCATTAACCTTCTCTTCACATCCAACGAGTCAAAATAAATTAACATTTGTATTTATAAAGAAGCTTGGGGTTCACCTAATCTTCCCATCTGACATTAGTTGATTTTGACTAGCTATTCAGAGGAGGAAGAGAAGGGGAAACTCTAATCATGTCATGGTCTAGTAATAGACATTTTCAAGGCGGCATTTAAGGGTAGATACTGTCACTGCCCCCCCTCCCCCTGACCGGGTCTCGGAGACGTTGAGCCCCGAAATCATCGCAAAGTAAGGCGGCATCTACCTGGAAAAAACTTAGGGCAGCGTCTAGCGGTCGCCCCGCTCCTGTGCCAGGTAAGCTACGGGCTCACCATAGCCCGTGCTACTTGCCCCGCTCCTGTGCCAGGTAAGCAACGGGTTCACCATAGCCCGTGCTACTTGCCCCGCTCCTGTGCCAGGTAAGCTACGGGCTCACCATAGCCCGTGCTACTTGCCCCGCTCCTGTGCCAGGTAAGTTACGGGCTCACCATAGCCCGTGCTACTTGCCCCGCTCCTGTGCCAGGTAAGTTACGGGCTCACCATAGCCCGTGCTACTTGCCCCGCTCCTGTGCCAGGTAAGTTACGGGCTCACCATAGCCCGTGCTACTTGCCCCGCTCCTGTGCCAGGTAAGTTACGGGCTCACCATAGCCCGTGCTACTTGCCCCGCTCCTGTGCCAGGTAAGCAACGGGCTCACCATAGCCCGTGCTACTTGGAACTTGTTCCGAGTAGCTGAATCTATAACAACAACAACGTCTAGTGGTAGACAGCTATGGCGGCGCCTAAGATCTTCAGTTACGTGCAGTTTGCATGAAGTTTTGTCCTTCTGATGAGATGATGTTTTTTGTCCTCCCGAGTGATGATGTTTTTTGTCCTCCCGAGTGATGATGTTTTTTGTCCTCCCGAGTGATGATGTTTTTTGTCCTCCCGAGTGATGATGTTTTTTGTCCTCCCGAGTGATGATGTTTTTTGTCCTCCCGAGTGATGATGTTTTTTGTCCTCCCGAGTGATGATGTTTTTTGTCCTCCCGAGTGATGATGTTTTTTGTCCTCCCGAGTGATGATGTTGAAAGTTGTGGCACATCACAGTAGCGCATCAATGGTCATAAATTGGCAGAGATTGGACGTTATCTATGTCTTCTATGGGTGTGCGGATAATGAGAAAATAAACAAATGAGTGGAAATAGACTCAGGATGGCAAAGATGAGAGAGTTGTGTTAATGGTGGTATCAAAGTGTTGCTGTGTAACATGAAAACATGTACATCACATTGCTGTATTGCTGTGTAACATGTACATCTCATTGCTGTGTAACATGTACATCACATTGCTGTGTAACATGTACATCTCATTGCTGTGTAACATGTACAACACATTGTTGTGTAACATGTACAACACATTGTTGTGTAACATGTACAACACATTGCTGTGTAACATGTACATCTCATTGCTGTATTGCTGTGTAACATGTACATCTCATTGCTGTATTGCTGTGTAACATGTACAACACATTGCTGTATTGCTGTGTAACATGTACATCACATTGTTGTATTGCTGTGTAACATGTACATCTCATTGCTGTATTGCTGTGTAACATGTACAACACATTGCTGTATTGCTGTGTAACATGTACATCACATTGTTGTGTAACATGTACAACACATTGCTGTGTAACATGTACATCACATTGTTGTGTAACATGTACAACACATTGTTGTGTAACATGTACAACACATTGCTGTGTAACATGTACATCACATTGTTGTGTAACATGTACAACACATTGCTGTGTAACATGTACATCACATTGTTGTGTAACATGTACAACACATTGCTGTGTAACATGTACAACACATTGCTGTGTAACATGTACATCACATTGTTGTGTAACATGTACATCACATTGTTGTGTAACATGTACATCACATTGTTGTGTAACATGTACAACACATTGTTGTGTAACATGTACAACACATTGTTGTGTAACATGTACATCACATTGTTGTGTAACATGTACATCACATTGTTGTGTAACATGTACAACACATTGTTGTGTAACATGTACATCACATTGCTGTATTGCTGTGTAACATGTACATCACATTGCTGTATTGCTGTGTAACATGTACATCACATTGCTGTATTGCTGTGTAACATGTACATCACATTGCTGTATTGCTGTGTAACATGTACATCTCATTGCTGTATTGCTGTGTAACATGTACATCACATTGCTGTATTGCTGTGTAACATGTACATCTCATTGCTGTATTGCTGTGTAACATGAAAACATGTACATCACATTGCTGTATTGCTGTGTAACATGTACATCACATTGTTGTGTAACATGTACAACACATTGCTGTGTAACATGTACAACACATTGTTGCATTGCTGTGTAACATGTACATCACATTGTTGTATTGCTGTGTAATATGTACATCACATTGTTGTGTAACATGTACAACACATTGTTGTGTAACATGTACAACACATTGTTGTATTGCTGTGTAACATGTACGTCACATTGTTGTGTAACATGTACAACACATTGTTGTGTAACATGTACAACACATTGTTGTGTAACATGTACATCACATTGTTGTGTAACATGTACAACACATTGTTGTGTAACATGTACAACACATTGTTGTGTAACATGTACATCACATTGTTGTGTAACATGTACAACACATTGTTGTGTAACATGTACATCACATTGATGTGTAACATGTACAACACATTGTTGTGTAACATGTACAACACATTGTTGTGTAACATGTACATCACATTGTTGTGTAACATGTACATCACATTGCTGTGTAACATGTACATCACATTGTTGTGTAACATGTACATCACATTGTTGTGTAACATGTACATCACATTGATGTGTAACATGTACAACACATTGTTGTGTAACATGTACATCACATTGTTGTGTAACATGTACATCACATTGTTGTGTAACATGTACAACACATTGTTGTGTAACATGTACAACACATTGTTGTGTAACATGTACAACACATTGTTGTGTAACATGTACAACACATTGTTGTGTAACATGTACAACACATTGTTGTGTAACATGTACATCACATTGTTGTGTAACATGTACATCACATTGTTGTGTAACATGTACAACACATTGTTGTGTAACATGTACAACACATTGTTGTGTAACATGTACATCACATTGTTGTGTAACATGTACAACACATTGTTGTGTAACATGTACAACACATTGTTGTGTAACATGTACAACACATTGTTGTGTAACATGTACAACACATTGCTGTGTAACATGTACGTCACATTGCTGTGTAACATGTACGTCACATTGCTGTGTAACATGTACGTCACATTGCTGTGTAACATGTACGTCACATTGCTGTGTAACATGTACGTCACATTGCTGTGTAACATGTACGTCACATTGCTGTGTAACATGTACGTCACATTGCTGTGTAACATGTACGTCACATTGCTGTGTAACATGTACGTCACATTGCTGTGTAACATGTACGTCACATTGTTGTGTAACATGTACGTCACATTGTTGTGTAACATGTACGTCACATTGCTGTGTAACATGTACGTCACATTGCTGTGTAACATGTACGTCACATTGCTGTGTAACATGTACGTCACATTGCTGTGTAACATGTACGTCACATTGCTGTGTAACATGTACGTCACATTGCTGTGTAACATGTACGTCACATTGCTGTGTAACATGTACATCACATTGCTGTGTAACATGTACGTCACATTGCTGTGTAACATGTACGTCACATTGCTGTGTAACATGTACGTCACATTGCTGTGTAACATGTACGTCACATTGCTGTGTAACATGTACGTCACATTGCTGTGTAACATGTACGTCACATTGC
This sequence comes from Procambarus clarkii, assembly GCF_040958095.1. Taxonomy (NCBI): domain Eukaryota; kingdom Metazoa; phylum Arthropoda; class Malacostraca; order Decapoda; family Cambaridae; genus Procambarus; species Procambarus clarkii. The sequence goes on along the minus strand of NC_091160.1, from coordinate 35,006,661 downwards.
TGCATGAAAAGCGTATGGCGCCTACCTGAAAGGCAGAATTTAAAAGCCTAATCTCGATTCTGCAATCACTAGTGGCTGAGAACATATTAACGGGCATACACACATACAGCCCGTCCGCATACCTAGTAGGTCACATTCTTGACGTAGTTGACCTTTCCATTAAAACCAAAGACAAATTGAGCCCGTCGTCTCGAGCGTTCACTGATGTACTACTCAATTGCCCGAGCCTAACCTAACGACTAGGACCCATCAATAGAAAATGGAACAGCATGTCAATTATCATGAGCCGTTGTGATTTTCATATCACATTTCAGCTTCAAGGGATTTATACATAAGAAAATGCGAGTTACTACTTGAGAGGCCAGGGGCTAGATTCACGAAAAAGTTACGCAAACACTTACGAACCTGTACATCTTTTCTCAATCTTTGGCGGCTTTGTTTATGATTATTAAACAGTTAATGAGCTGCGAAGCACCAGGAGGCTGTTTATAACAATAACAAACAGTTGATTGGCAAGTTTTCATGCTTGTAAACTGTTTAATAAATGTAACCAAAGCCGTCAAAGATTGAGCAAAGATGTACACGTTCGTAAGTGCTTGCGTAATTCCTTCGTGAATCTGGCCCCAGGAGTTCCAGCACAAATTAATACAAATTATAGTACCGTTATATATTGAAGTTTTCTATACACTACAACGTCAGACTCCTTCAGTGTTTGAGAGAATGTCATCAACGTCGCTGTTAAGGAGTTAAGGCCAGTAACTGTGAACCGTATGTCTTCATTTTTTATTTATAATGTAGATATGTATTACATATATTTATATAAGAACAGTTATTTACATATTTTTAATGTTTATATACATAATAGTTCTACTATAATACATTCATTAAGGATTAAGTACTATACACAGCAATACACTATATATATATAACAATGTATATCATTATATTCGAATAGATATAAATATATTTTACATTCATAAATTTGAAACATGTAACTTCATAGGAAATTTGTGTTTTTCAACAATTTTTGTTGTACTGTATAATGATACAGCAATACTAGATGGCCAGAGCAAACGCTGGCTAACGACTAGCAAGGCCCGTATTGCCCTAGATACTTATGTATATGTAATTTATATTGTATTTTCTTAAATAAAGATAAAAAAGGATAACTACTGTAGCCAGAAGAAACGCTGGCCAGCGACTATAGAGGTCCACATTGCTCTAGATATCTGCTGTAGCCAGAACAAACACTGGCCAGCGACTAGGGAGGTCCATATTACCCTAGTCAGAGCAAACGACGGCCAGCGACTAGGGTGGTCCATATTGCCCTAGTCAGAGCAAACGACGGCCAGCGACTAGGGTGGTCCATATTGCCCTAGTCAGAGCAAACGACGGCCAGCGACTAGGGCGGTCCATATTGCCCTAGTCAGAGCAAACGGTAGCCAGCGACTAGGGCGGTCCATATTGCCCTAGTCAGAGCAAACGGTGACCAGCGACTAGGGAGGTCCATATTGCCCTAGTCAGAGCAAACGCTGGCCAGCAACTAGGGTGGTCCATATTGCCCTAGTCAAAGCAAACGGTGGCCAGCGACTAGGGCGGTCCATATTGCCCTAGTCAAAGCAAACGGTGGCCAGCGACTAGGGCGGTCCATATTGCCCTAGCCAGAGCAAACGACGGCCAGCGACTAGGGAGGTCCATATTGCTCGAGATTAGTGCTATTCAACCTGGGTGGACAGTCCACCTTATAGTGGACGAGATTAAGTGAGGGGTGGACTACTAGGTGGACAAGATCCTCACCTACATGTGTCTGTATAATTTACAAGACACTCTCTCTTTCTTATATTTCTTAAAATACATATTTACCTATTGTAACATCGAGGTTGCCACCTCGCAAAGACCCTGGTAGTACATCCACGCGGGGGACTGTCTCGCCATTGGCTGTCACGAATCACGCGGCTGAGTTCCCACTCTCAATTGGCTGTATTGGCAACACTGTCAACTGTGGACTCAGGAAGTGGTGACTGGTATATCAGTTATTACTGCAGTGTAACTGCACTTGTTCACTTCACGTTGGACAGTGAGCCTGCACCTATTGTGACTCCTTTGTGTAAGTAATACGTATTATTATTTTTATTATTACAAGTTGCATTTAATAGTCCTAGGGGAGCTAATTGTTGTTATTATATTTCAAAATTATGTTTAAATCAAGTATTATTTCCACATTAATTCTGATTAGTTATTTTGTCTTAGTATTGTGTCGTTCCCATTTTGATTAGTTAGGTTTCAGATTTTATATTTGATTTAATATGCGTTATTATAACAAAAAAAGCTAACTCATCCTTATTTATTTTCCAGATTTCAACATTATTGCTCAATAGAGGGCAATCCTGAGCCTGCAAAACCTGTTGCAGTTGGTGCAACAAGAAAAGATGATGTTTCAAATTAAGATGGAGCTGCATCACAGAGGAAAATGAGGCTTCCAAAACCATGCATCTTCATCACATAAAAAGCGACGAAAACGGTGGAATGATGAGCACAGTGTATGTGGATTCTTCCAGCCAGTACATGAGGCTTCATATCCCTTCCCACCAGGCAAGGGCTTCTTTTGTAATGCCACATACAGTAATGAACATGTTGTTCCTTCAAAACTTGCACGGCATTTAAAGACGAAGCTCCCTGAACACGAAAACAAATCAAAGCAATTTTTTTAGGCAACTTTGAAAGCATACTTGAAGCAACAGTCGACCTTTATAAGTCAAGTTAAGCCCTCTGACATGAAAGCACTTACTCTTACTTCTCTTAAGATGACACATCGTTCTTCAGAAAAAAAGGTCATTCACCGAACTTGAAAATGTTGTACTGTCGTGTCTTGAAGTAGCAGCTGGCCTTATACATGGAGGGAAAGATGCAGTGAAGAAAGGGAAGCAGATTCCGTTGTCTGATACTACAATAAGTCGTCGGTCTGTGATGTTAGCAGATGACCTGAAGGAACAGCTTGTTAAAAAACTGCGTCTAGCCTCTTCGTTTGGCATTCAACAGGATGAAACCACAGACATAGGAGGAGAAGCACAGCTGATTGTCTACTGTCGGTGTCCAGACTTAGAAGAGAAAACCATTGTTGAACATTATTTGTGCTGCCTCCAACTGGGCGTAGAAACAACAGCTCACAACATTTTTCAGAAACGTCATGATTTCATTATTGAAGAGGGCATTGACTGGTCAAAATGCAAGTCTGTTACTACTGATGGTACAAAAGCTATTGTCGGTGCAATCAATGGCGTTGTAAAGAAAATCCAAACGGTCTCACAAAATTGTATCGCAATTCACTGCGTGTTTCACAGGGAAGCGTTAGTGCCAAAGCGACTGAATGAAACTAGAAATGCTGAGGAGAAAAGTGACTTTGAGCTTCTACTTGATGATGTTGTCAAAATGGTTAATCATATCTGTGCACATGCAAAAAAGCATAGAATGTTTCGTGAGTTGTGTAAGGATATGGAAGCTAATTTTACAAAACTCCTCCTTCATACTGAAGGACGTTGGCTATCTCGGGGTAAGGTTCTTAATCGAGTGTTTGTATTGAGAGAGCAGCTCTGTGTTTTTTTTTAACTGAGGAAGCAAACCCCATGGCAGTTACTTGTCAGGATGTGCTCTGGCGGGCAAAGTTGTCTTACACGGCTTCAGTCTTCGATCATCTGAACAAGCTAAACATCAGTCAGCAAGGCAAAGGTGGGGATATTTTAATAAGTATAGGGGGAAATAAATGCATTTAAACTGAAGGTGAAAAAATGGAAAAGCAATGTAGAAAAGAGGTGCTTTTCTGATTTTGAATTATTTGACTCATTTATGAGAGAATGTGGCTGGGAACATGGTATGCAGACAACAGAGCAGACACTGGAGGTACATATGTCATACGTAGTTATCAGACACCTTACTTTAATGCAAAAAAAACTTGACTTTTATTTCCCAGACAGTGAGAATGACCAGCTGACCTCCAGCATGTGGATGTTTAATCCCTTCACAGATGAAGGAACTGATCATTGTGATGCTCTCTTAAAGCTTGGAGCGGATTATTCACAAAAAACAGTTTTCAAGACATTTATCCATCCCATGGATTTCTGGGTTACCCTGCTTGATATTCCAGAGTACAAGGATCTAGCTGAGCAGACAATAGCCATATTTGTACAGTTCCCAACATCATATTTGTGTGAGCAAGGGTTCTCTAATTTAGTTTTGGCGAAGACAATGAAAAGGAATGCAATCCTGAACTTGGATCCTCTCATGCGAATTGCACTTGAAAATCGTCTGATACCTCGATTCAACCTTAAAGCAGACAAAGTGCAACAGCAGCCAAGCCACTGATATTTTTTTTAAAGGATAACTATTTGTTTGATTTACTGATACCGTACCAAATATAACAAACATTGCAATTTTCTACTTAATCACCACTAGGGGTGGACGACATTAAAATAGGTTGAAGACCACTGCTCTAGATATCTGCTGTAGCCAGAACAAACGCTGGCCAGCGACTAGGGAGGTCCATATTGCTCTACATATCAGCCGTAGCAAAACAATTAGAGGGGGTCCACTTTGCCCAAGATAACTACCGTTTAATAAATTATCTTTGATGATAAAATCTTCCAGGTCCAAGAATTCTACTGGGCAGGAAAATAAATATGCTCAACACAGTAAATTATATAATCTTGCCACCTTGCAATATTGATTGTTAAATATTCTTTGCTGTGACACAGAGTTCAACCGACCCACCCTCCCTCTCACCTAACAGGTCTTATTCTGAACGGAATTGATCAATCTTAAAAATGCGACCTATTATTAAAAGCAAATACACATTAATATTTCACATTCGGGCTGGTTTTGCCCGAAACGCTATGTGTATTAGTGGCTTTAGGTATTGTATGTACTAACGCTATCTATACATCCAACATTATGTTTGTAACTCTGCATCTATGTATGTACTTTTACCTGAATAAAATATTATTATTATTATATTGACGTAATGATAGGCTTCTACACACTTTCCACGACCCAAGGGACGCTAGGATATACATCAATCTAAAGCGTTGTCCATTGTATGTTGTATTTCTGATTTGTTAATGTTGCACATTTTGTAGAGGTGCCAACTGGTCCATATGTGCAGATGGCTGAATATATATATATATGCAATTGACGATCACAAAACACTGATCATTTTATGCGGAAAATCCACAGAGAAATATGAAATGAGGTGAACGTTTCGGCTTTGTTAAAGCCTTTGTCAACACCAGACTGACTCACACCAGACTGAACCAGTCAGTCTGGTGTTGACAAAGGCTTTAACAAAGCCGAAACGTTCACCTCATTTCATATTTCTCTGTGGATTTTCCGCATATATATATATTTATGTTGATGGTTTTATAAATATTTATATAGATGGCATAAGAAGTATTTATGTACATGGGTGACGAAATAGTACAACCATTCTCCTAGAATGATAGTACTTATAGCAAGTGTTTGGCTGAACGTTCAAAAATGAATTGATGGGCTAAATAAGTTCATATTTTGTGTTATAGAATGAGTCCAAATGATGTTCTAATAAAATGGAAAAGTGCCTACAGAACCTAATTTAATCTATGCATACAATCCTAGGCTTAATATATATATATATGCTATCTTAGGCCGAATATAGAACATATGTGTGTTATACTAGAGGTTAGAATATATATTTTTTCCTGCCCTCTGCGAAGTTAACGATACAAAACGTGAATATTGTTGGCTGTAACCGTTCATTTTTGTACGTTTGACTAAATAGATGCTATACTTTTATTGTACAACGATGCGCTGTATTAACTCCAAGACTACCCATTATCTTGTTATACCAAATAATTGTTTGGTATAACGTAATAATTACTGATAATAATTAATTATCTTTACAATTATACCAAATAACCAACCGCTCTGCACGCCCTCTCACTCAAGAACGTACATTTTAATCACTAGTGATATATATATATATATATATATATATATATATATATATATATATATATATATATATATATATATATATATATATATATATATATATATATATATATATATATATATATATTTATTTATTTACATACATGAAAATATGTAACTGTATGATTCTAATACATGTATACTACATACAGCTACGACATGTATACAGACATGGTACATTATGTATAGAGCTGCTACGATATGTATACAGACTGCTACAATATGCATAGCGACTACTACAACATATATACAGATTACTACATGTATACAGACTACTACAACATGTATGCAGACTATGCAACATGTATCTACACTGCTGCAATATGTATACATACTACACATACACAAATACACACTCAAGAGGCGAATTCGTCTCTGAATATGTGCTGAAGGTCACGAAAGCACTCAGGTGTTTTATAAGGTGTTATGATTTACTGCACATGCGCACGCACGCGCACACACACACACACACACACACACACACACACACACACACACACACACACACACACACACACACACACACACACACACACACACACACACACACACACACACACACATACGCACGCACACACACACACACACACACACACTACAAGCACAAGTAGATGAGTACACGTGTGTGTGTGTATTTATTATGTGTATCTGCAGAATCGAGCTGTTAGCTTTTGGACCCCGCTTAAATAGATAGTAGATAGGTGTGCGTGTGTGTGTGTGTGTGTGTATTCATTTATTTGTGCTTCCGAGGGTTGAGCTTTGGCTCTTTGGTCCCGCCTCTCAACCGTCAATCAACTGGTGTACAGATTCCTGAGCCTACTGGGCTCTATCATATCTACATTTGAAACTGTGTATGGAGTCAGCCTCCACCATATCACTGCCTAATGTCATTTGTTAACTACTCTAACACTGAAAAAGTTTTTTCTAACGTCCCCTGTAGCTCATGTGGGTACTCAGATTCCACCTGTGTCCCCTTGTTCGCGTACCACCAGTGTTGAATTGTTATCCTTGTCTACCCTGTCAATTCCCCTGAGGATTTTGTAGGTAGAGATCATGTCTCCCCTTACTCTTCTGTCTTCCAGGGGCCAGATTCACGAAGCAGTTACGCAAGTACTTACGAACGTGTACATCTTTCCGCAATATTTGACGGCTTTGTTTACAATTATTAAACAGTTAATGAGCTCCGAAGCACCTGGAGGCTGTTTATAACAATAACAACAGTTGATTGGGAAGTTTTCACGCTTATAAACTGTTTAATAAATGTAACCAAAGCCGTCAAAGATTGAGGAAAGATGTACACGTTCGTAAGTACTTGCGTAACTGCTTCGTGAATCTGGCTCCAGTGTCATAAGGTGTCCAGAAGCGGCGGCAAGCCATATAGAATTTCCCGCAGCCTTTCCTTGTAACTCATGCCTCTTAGTTCTGGAACTAGTCTAGTGGCATACCTCTGAACCTTTTTCAGCTTCGTCTTGTGCTTGTGTGTGTGTGTGTGTGTGTGCTTGTGTGTGTGTGTGTGTGTGTGTGTGTGTGTGTGTGTGTGTGTGTGTGTGTGTGTGTGTGTGTGTGTGTGTGTGTGTGTGTGTGTGTGTGTGTGTGTGTGTGTGTGTGTGTGTGTGTGTGTGTGTGCGCGTGCGTGCGTGCGTGTGCCAGAACACGGCTGAACATCAACCAACACAATAACCTCCAAGAAGACACTGCAGGTTATCACCAGTTTCCCTGTCGGCCTCAGAAGCGGCGACAGGCCATATAGAATCCCGCGGTGTTCTGGGTGGACCCTGGGGAACCCCGGACCGTCGAGAGTATCTCAACACCCGGATGTGTGTAGTGAAGATCGTGGCTGGTGGCGGTGGTGGCAGCAGCCTCCTGATACAGCGCAGACACAAGGGCTTTCAGGGAACATGTGTATCCAGGCAAGTGCTAATTTACGAGGCGGGAGCCAGGAGCTAAGCTCCCCCCCTCCCTCTTAATACAGGAGAATACACACCAATGCACAAATACATATCATCCATGAAGGGGGGGATTCGAACCCCTTTTGGTACCAGATGCACTCTGAGATTCTTCATGGTACCTACCATCACATTAATGTGATATTCACGGTGCATATATCATCCATGTTAGGATAGGGTGAGATCTCTTAGTATTAAATGCCACTTATGTTAGGTTCATAGGTATGTCGATTAGCTCTTGTTTTTCCAATGACCTTATATTTTTAACTTGATACCTGGAGTTTATACTGGGAAGCCTGCTGGCTTTTTGGTTGGGAAACAACATCCCCCCTCCCCCACGAGCACCAGGGAGTTGTTGTTGTTGTTGTTATAGGTTCGCTACTTGGAACAAAAAGTTTCAAGTAGCACGGGCTATGGTGAGCCCGTATGCTAAACCAGGGAGCTTCCAGGGAGGCAATTGACAATTACAAATACAGTTATGTGCTTTTTTTTAAACCTGTAAGAAATATTTTCTAACCCTTACTACTATCTAGTTATAAAACTGTTCAAGTTGTATTCTGAGTTGAATAAATACCTTACATTTTACATTTAAGTGAAAAATATATTTACAAAATCTTAAAGATACATTTAATATACATTCATCACAAAATACTAACGTATACACCTATTTAAATCCTACTCTATTATACATTAATTCTTTCAATATACAGTATTATAAAATAATACATTTTATCGCCACGATTTGCACAGAAACTATAAGAAATGTTTTTAATAACATTATGGAATGTCTGCTTTAAGAGCACCGAGCCCAAAACCTTAGATAAACTGCGCTAATTTAAGACGCGTGGAGCACCACTTGGGCAATGTTTATAAGAGAATGTCTTTCTCAGTACCACCAGAGACACACACAGGCCCTCATGCCACCGTCTCAAACAAGACAGCTCAAGATATACGATTGGGAGAGGTGGGAAGTATTGAGTTCAAATGGGTTCCTGTGGGTTATCTTACGAAAGCTTGTGACTTTATGGCGAAAAGGAGCAGGTGCTAAGTTAGTATGACAATGCAGTATTGAGAAGGAATATGAGGACAAGGAGCTGGCATATTAGGACAAGAAGCTGGTATATGGGTACAAGGAGCTGGGATATGGGTACAAGAAGTTGGAAGTTGGGTACAAGGAGCTGGGATATGGGTACAAGGAGCTGGGATATGGGTACAAGAAGCTGGGATATGGGTACAAGAAGCTGGGATATGTGTACAAGAAGCTGGGATATGGGTACAAGGAGCTGGGCGATGAAGATATGGAGCTTGAACTTACTTCTTGTCCTCATATCCCTATTCCTTACTCTTATGAGCCCTTACAAGTGCTATATAACCATACTAGCTTAGCGTTTTCTCCTAATAATTACCTCGTCTCATACATCTATCGTGAAGTATCCTAAAGATGCGATAAACAATTGAGAGATTATGTTAATGAAGGGGGGAGATATATTTTGAATTGATTAAAATGAATAGTTCTACAAATCTGTGAGTAAAACAAATAGGAAGTGTTTTACTTCCCCTGTGGGAGTCCACAGGGGAAAAGTCACGTGTTCTCTGGGGTATGGATGAAAAGGTAAAAAGTTAATGAGATGAAAATATACTTTACTAGTACTTCTGGGCAACAGTACGAACATTAGAGTACATTCACAATCGACTTGAGAATGGTCCAGGACGGGCCGAAACGTCGTCGTCCCTTCACCTTCTAGTGTGTGTGTGGTCTGGTCAACTTACATTCACTGACATTTACTGAAATACCTGTGTCGACTATTTCTAGTGAATAATATTGGGTCGTTCTGTGATAGGTGACTATGATTATTACATTATTAAAGGTAATAAGAACTACTTGAAATGAATTACATCCATATGTAAGGGTAGAGTTACGTACTCTAGCGAGGACCTCGCTAAGTGCCTGGCAGGGCCCTCTGTGAAATCAAGCGCCCCGAATGGTCCAGGGGGCCAGATTCACGAAGCAGTTACGCAAGCATTTACGAACGTGTACATCTTTCCTCAATCTTTGACGGCTTTGGATACATTTATTAAACAGTTTACAAGCTTGAAAACTTGCCAATCAACTGTTGTTATTGTTATAAACAGCCTTCTGGTGCTTCAGAGTTCATTAACTGTTTAATAATTGTAAACAAAGCAGCCAAAGATTGAGAAAAGATGTACAGGTTCGTAAGTGCTTGCGTAACTGTTTCGTGAATCTGGCCCCAGATGTTTAGGGCACCCCTCCTCCACCTCTGTTCTCACAGCCCTTCCAAGTGCTATATAATCATACTGCTTCACCACTTCCCCCTCCTAATTACTTTACCTTTTTCCTTTAATTGCATTCTCTACTACCTCACATTCTCTGGTACATATTAAATTCTCTCCCATGCACAATATGCACACACCTATATAGTAAATACTGTACTAGAGCCAGTGAGTTACAGTGGATGTATATAATGACTACTGCATCAACCATGGTACACAGTACGAACAGTTAGAAGTTGCTTGTGTTTGCTGGAGAGTCAGACATTCGGATGCTGTTTGTTCAGTTGGGAGTTCGGATTTTCAGACGTTGCTTGTGCTGTAGGGAGTTCGGATTTTCTGACGTTGACTGTGTTGTTGGGAGTTCGGATTTTCAGACATTGTTCAGTTGGGAGTTCGAATTTTCAGATGTTGATTGTGCTGTTGGGAATTCGGATTTTTAGATGTTGGTTGTATGGTTGGTAGGGATAGGACATTTCTGTTGGAAAGTTCAGTTGGGTGGTCAGATACTCAGACATTGGGTGTTTGGTTGATTGTTTGGGCATTCAGAAGTGGGTTGTCACATTGGGGGGGGGGATAGGACACTGATGTTGGGTTGATCAGTTGAGGTTCAAATATTTTATGTTTATTGTTTAGTTCGGTGGCTGGACATTCACAAGTTGGTTGTGCCAGTGGAGAGTTCGACACTAAATACATTAGTGGCCCAGTTGCAGTATTGGACACTAATACATTTGAGGCCCAGTTGCCATATTGAACACTTATACATTTGTGGCCGAGTTACTGTATTGGACACTAACACATTTGAGGCAAAGTTGCCGTATTGGCCACTTATACATTTGTGGCCTAGTTGCTTTATTGGACACTAATACATTTGTGGTCTAGTTTCTGTATTGGACACTTATACATTTGTGGCCCAGTTGCTGTATTAGACACTAACACATTTGTTGGCCAGTTACTGTATTGAACACTTATACATTGGCGGCCCAGTTACTATATTGCACACATATATTGGTGGCCCGGTTACTGTATCGGACACTTATACATTGGTGGCCCGGTTAATGTATCGGACACTTATACATTGGTGGCCCGGTTACTGTATCGGACACTCAACCGGAAACTCTCCTTGAACCTGAAAGCAGAAGTAAAGATTTAGTCAATAGATACTATGTGTGTGTTTACTATTTGTATTTACAATTTTTGCCTGGTGGATCGAGCTGTTAGCTCTTGGACCCCGCCTTTCTAACCGTCGGTTGTCTAACGTTCTGACTCCAGACGTATTTTTTCTATTGTATTTATTTCATATATTTCACTCTAACATAAACACACATCCCCAGGGTGCAGCCCGTAGGAGCTGTTTAACTTCCAATACCTATTTACTTATCGGTGAACAGGGAGATCAGATGAAAGAAACTCTGCTTACTTGTGTCTGCCTCAGCCGGGAATTGAACCCAGGCCCTTACACTACGAATCCCGAGCACTGTCCACTCAGCCGCAAGGTCTGTGTGTGTGTGTACTCACCTATTTGTGTCTGCAGGATCGAGCATTAGCTCTTGTACCCCGCCTCTCTGGCGGGGGGGGGGGGGGGTTGTTTAAAGCAGTGACTCCTGACCTATTCCTTATCATATCTAGTTTTAAAATTATGAATATAGTTTACTTCCACAATCTGCTCCTTTAGTTCATTTTCTCACTACTCTCACGCTAAATGAAAACTTTCTAACATCTCTACGAATGAGTTTCAAGCTTTCACTCATGCCCCCTTGTTCTTCTGTATTAATTGTGAACATTTTATCTATTTAAACTCTGTCAATCCCCCCTAAGTATTTTATATGTCTGCCCTCTCTCTCTCTCTCTCTCTCTCTCTCTCTCTCTCTCTCTCTCTCTCTCTCTCTCTCTCTCTCTCTCTCTCTCTCTCTCCCTCTCTCTCCCCCCCCTCTCTCCCTCTCTCCACCCCCACACGCCTCCTAGGCTACCACACCCTCCCACTCCCCCCCCCCACCCAACACACTCACCCGACTGATGTGGTTCGCGTGTGTGAGAGGGACATTTGCCTGGCGGGTGGCCGACGGGCGCGGACACACGGACATAGCGCCAGGTAGAAGCTCTCTCGGAAGTTCTTTGAGAGGAAACCATACACGATAGGGTTGATGCAGCTGTTGGGAGAGTGAGTGAGTGAGTGAGTGAGTGAGTGAGTGGTTGGAAAGGTGAATGGGGCAGGTGAGTAATCCTCCTTAATATCATACAAAAATATTACAAAACATCATACTCCTAGATGATATATAAACAAAATAATCATACAAGTTTTAAACAAGAAGCAACAATAACTATACTCCTAAATCGCCTTTAACCAGAATATTAAAAAGTAAAATTTTGTATGTATATATTATATATATATATATATATATATATATATATATATATATATATATATATATATATATATATATAAAAGTTTGTGAGGGTACCACCTCTGGTGCCAATGTGGGGACCCATAGCCTCGGAGAAGAAAATAAAAAGTATTCAGAGGAGACCTTGTGGTTTCTCACTGAACACTAATATTATCTTCTCCTACCACCCCCATTCTTTTGTATGTACACATATATATTTTATATATATATATATATATATATATATATATATATATATATATATATATATATATATATATATATATCCAACGGGTGTGTGTGTTTATGACCTGTTGAAGTAGGCGAGGAGGTGAACAGCGTTGTAGAGATGCTTGTAGAAGGGCCTGGGGTCGTAGGTAGGCAGGACGCCCCACGCCCTCAGCACGTTGGTAACGAGCATGGGGGCCCAGCACATGATGAACAACACCACCACCACCAACAGCATCGTTACGATCTGCCCCGCACCGCATCACCAGACAGACAGAAAGACGGAAATAAGACACTCAATAACTTCCACCCACTTAAATACAAATTTTCTAGCCGACCACTTGAGAATGATCCAGGACGGACTGAAACGTCGTCGTCCCTTCACCTTCTAGTTTGTGGTCTGGTCAATCAACTTTCTAGCCGATTTCGAGTGATTTTTTTTGACGAATCAAAAGTCTAATATTCTCTAGGACTATGACGTGCTTCTACTCACCTGTCGTACGTCTCGATCATCGTCTCGGCTCCTGCTCGTCACCCTGATGGAATTAAGTGGGTGAGTCTCCAAGGCGGAACTGTAAGGGGGACGTTAAGACGTGCTCAGCACTACCAACCATATCCCACAGGGATTATTAAGACAATATATATATATATATATATATATATATATATATATATATATATATATATATATATATATATATATATATATATATATATATGCACGATTTAATCTTTTTTACAATCTGTGGTGTGTGAGAGATGTGTCAGCACATGAGACTTACGACCATACGACCATACAAACATACGACCATACAAACATACGACCATACAAACACACGACCATACAAACATACGACCATACAAACACATGCAATACGATTTGCAAGACGATAATTGCCAGCTTTGCAAACCGCATCACCATCGACTTGAACTGTCTTGTCAAAATCCTTCTTTTGTGACCAATGAGGAAATATATTGACGAGATGTTGCAACTTTAAGGTCACGAAGTTCTTATAGTGAGGTTGGAACTTTAAGATCACTAACTTGAGATATCAGGACTTTAAGGTCATTAACTTAAGATGTCAGAATTTTTAAGGTTACTAACATAAGATGTCCGAAGTTTAAGGCCACTAACTTTACGATGTCAGAAGGTCAATACTAAAGATGTCAGAGCTTTAAGGTCATCAAGTTATAATAAACAAAAGCTACAACACACACACACAAGCTATCATTATGCCCACGAACCGTAGAACACGACCAAGGAACATGAAGAACACACACACACACACACATATATATATACACATATATACGAACTCACACATGGGAGCCGGCGCCGACGAGCGAGGAACGTTCTATCATGACCTTGGTGAGCTTACAGCCGATGGCGGTGTAGGCGAAGCCCATGATGAGAGTGGGCACCGCTAGCACTACCACCAGCATGTAGGTCTCGTAGGCGCGCCAGAGTGCCGCGTTCTCCCAGTTCCTGTGGCACCAGAATGACTCCACCCGCACGCCCACACGGCTGTGGACCTGTGGAGAGAGAGGGTGGGTGGTGGAGTGTGTGTGTGTGAGTGTGTAAAAATGTTGTTGCATGCATACATGCAAAGTTTTTTGAGTGAGAGAGGGCCACTCTAGCTTGAGTGAAAGTGGCCTGTGCTGCATTCAAGCAGCTTAATTAATCAGTCACTCTCTCTCAGTCACTCCAGTCACCAATCACTGACGGTTATACTCCGTCAGAGTGACTGAGTGAGAGTACCACTCGACCACTTGACCAGTTCAAGTGCCACTCACTAGCTCGTATACAATTAGGCACGTACAGCTTTCAACACTCCCCCCCCCCTCTCCCCCATACCCCCATCATGGCTGCCGTTCTGTGTATTTACCTATTTATGTCTGCCGGATTAAAGCTTTAGCTCTTGGATCCCGACATTTCAACCGCTGGTTCTTTAATGTAAAGATTCCCTACCCCTATCTTCATTACATTACATTTGCTTGGGTTAAACTCTAACAACCATTTCTTTGACCATTCCTTTAGGTTGTGCAGGTCTTCCTGAAGCCTCAAGCTGTCCTCCTCTGTCTTAATCCTTAGGTTATGTGTGTGTGTGTGTGTGTGTGTGTGTGTGTGTGTGTGTGTGTGTGTGTGTGTGTGTGTGTGTGTGTGTGTGTGTGTGTGTGTGTGTAATTACCTAAGTGTAGTTACAGGATGAGAGCTACGCTCGTGGTGTCCCGTCTTCCCAGTACTCTTTGTCGTATGACGCTTTGAAACTACTGACGGTTTTAACCTCTACTGTCTCTCTCTCTCTCTCTCTCTCTCTCTCTCTCTCTCTCTCTGTCCCTAGTCACCTGTCACTGCCCTCCTGGGCTCACCTGTCACTCACCTGGATGAAGAGAATAGGCGTGGACAGGAGGACAGACAGAACCCAGACGAGACCCGTCATCCTCTGAGCTTGGTGGACGGTCAGGATGTACTTCGCTCGGAACGGGAACAGGATAGCGTAGTACCTGGAAAACATCAGGATAGCATAGTGCCCGCAACATCAAAACCCGAAGCGTGATATCCACATTACCAGCCGGCAACATTAAACTGTTGTGTCTAGCACTGCTCTAGCTCCTAATGTACAGGGGATGAGATCAGAGACACTGAAGGCTCTCTTCTACTTCTCCTCCTCCCACCTCCCCCCCCCCAGCTCTTAATATAGACAGGTGCCACTAGTGACACAAGGGTCTGGATAGGAGAGGCATGTGTCTAAGGCACCCCCCCCCCCGACAACAGAGGGGGGTGGGGGGGGGAGCATCCTTCCATCCTCCCGATCAAGTTGAAAATCAACTTTGCAACAACACGATTAGTTGAGAAACGTTGCACAGGGGCAGTTTAAGTGGACTGAGATGGGAAGGTTATTGCAGAAAGATTGAGAGAGAGGGGATTGAGTCATTGTAGGATATGTTGCACGGGTGATGGGTGAGTGTTGTGAGAGGGGGGGGGGTAGAGAGAGGGTAGGAACTATTAGTCCCTCCCTCCCTCTCTCTCTCTCTCCCCCACCACACTCACCTCTCCCCCACACCACTCTCACCTCTCCCCCACACACCACACTCACCCCCCATACCACCCCCACACCCCCCCCCCACCACACTCACCTTTCCCCCACACCACTCTCACCTCTCCCTCACACACCACACTCACCCCCCACACCACCCCCCCCACACCTCTCTCACCTCTCCCCCACACCACTCTCACCTCTCCCCCACACACCACACTCACCTCTCCCCCACACCACTCTCACCTCTCCCCCACACACCACACTCACCTCTCCCCCACACCACTCTCACCTCTCCCCCACACACCACACTCACCCCCCACACCACCCCCACACCCCCCCTACCACTCTCACCTCTCCCCCACACACACGACACTCACCTCTCCATGCTCATGGCAGTGAGGGTCAAGACGGAGCAGATGGCAGACACGTTCTGGAGGTAGTGAATAGCCTTACATAGGAACCATCCCAGGGTCCACGAGTACGCGAACACCTTCGCTGTCTGCAATACACAGAGTATACATCAGTATACATGCTGATAACACCAAGGGAATACATGCTGACACAACACCAAGAGTATACATTACTATACATGCTGATAACAACAAGATAGAGAGAGAGTATAGAAACAGAGAGAGAGAGAGAGAGAGAGAGAGAGAGAGAGAGAGAGAGAGAGAGAGAGAGAGAGAGAGAGAGAGAGAGAGAGAGTGAGAAGATATACATATCTTCTAATAATATACACGTTCTGCGGACACATATACACAGCTGCAGTGTATACATGTATATGAATACAAAAAAAAAATAAGCTACGCACAGAGACCTGTTATTAAAAAAAGAAAAACTAACAAAATCTTGAGCTTTGCAAAATCTAAACAAAAAATTGAAGGCAGAAGACTTTAATTTGTTTGACAGGAAAAAAAAGTTCAACAAGAAATATAAAAAGTTCCATTTTGGAGAGAGATGAGTGGAGCTGAGACGGTAGGGAAGGTGAGGAGACGGTAGGGAAAGTGAGGAGACGGTAGTGAAGGTGAGGAGACGGTAGGGAAGGTTGAGGAGACGGTAGGGAAAGTGAGGAGAAATGAGGAAAGGAGAGAAGTAAACATAAAAAATAATAACGGGTTAACAAAGTCTAACAGAAAATGGAAGAGGGAAAACGAAAGAAAAAGGCAAATAAAGATGCAAAGACATAGAAAGAGAGAGAGAAAGAGAGAGAGAAAGAGAGAGAGAAAGAGAGAGAGAGAGAGAGAGAGAGAGAGAGAGAGAGAGAGAGAGAGAGAGAGAGAGAGAGAGAGAGAGAGAGAGAGAGAGAGAGAGAGAGACAGAGAGAGAGAGACAGAGAGAGACAGAGAGAGAGACAGAGAGAGACAGAGAGAGAGAGAGAGAGAGAGAGAGAGAGAGAGAGAGAGAGAGAGAGAGAGAGAGAGAGAGAGAGAGAGAGAGAGAGAGAGAGAGAGAGAGAGAGAGAGAGAGAGAGAGAGAGAGAGAGAGAGAGAGAGACAGAGAGAGAGAGACAGAGAGAGAGAGACAGAGAGAGAGAGAGAGAGAGAGAGAGAGAGAGAGAGAGAGAGAGAGAGAGAGAGAGAGAGAGAGAGGAACTAAGCACTAAAGATCCCACACCTAGTAAGAACATTTCAATATACATGACCTCACACCTCCTATACAACATCCTCCAGGGACTCAGGAAGTGAGTGCATGAGTGAGTGCGGCAGGATTATGCACTCAGAAGTCCTCTGCACTCACTCACTCACTCACTCACTCCAGGATAACAGGTGCTTGTCGAGTATTCCTGAACGTGGAATTATACACTGAGAAAAGTTACCGTTAAGGGAGATACTTATGTACTTTCCTAGTTGTAGCTACGTGACACAGGCTCTAGCTCCACAGCCCCGCCTCACAGCTATTGTTCCTGGTATATTTACACCTCACAATCCTCTAGTACTCAACCATGTAAGATGATCTTGAATATGTTGAATGGTGATTGCCTTTTTGTCTTAATTTCATTGCATTTATCTTTATATATTTTTTTCAGTTTGATTACTTACTCTTGTGTTTTTTTTCCTGTGTGTGTAGTAGGGTGGGTCGATCCTTGGCTTTAGCAGCTACGTCAGTTTCAAACTTTTTACTCACTTCTGGCCTTGTTAGTGTGTCTGATTGTTTAAATCTGTTATCTGTAGTGTGTGTGTGTGTGTGTGTGTGTGTGTGTGTGTGTGTGTGTGTGTGTGTGTGTGTGTATGTGTGTATGTGTGTATGTGTGTGTGTGTGTGTGTGTGTGTGTGTGTGTGTGTGTGTGTGTGTGTGTGTGTGTGTGTGTGTGTGTGTGTTCCCCTAGTTGTGCTTGCGGGGGTTGAGCTCTGCTCTTTCGGCCCGCCTCTCAACTGTCAATCAATCAACTGTTACTAAGTACTGACAATTTTTTATTTGTTTACCCCCCCCCCCCCTTAGGAAACAGCCGGTAACAGCTGTCTAACTCCCAGGTACCTATTCATTGCTAGGTGTGTGTGTGTAATTACCTAAGTGTAGTTATAGGATGAGAGCTACGCTGGTGGTGTCCCGTCTTCCCAGTACTCTTTGTCACACAACGCTTTGAAACTACAAATAGTTTTGGCCTCCACCACCACCTCACTTTTAACTTGTTCCAACCGTCTACCACTCTCTGTTCGTGTGTATGTGCGGGCGCCCGCGCGTACGTGCACTAAAAATACCCAACCATGAGTTCCAACACTGATGCCAAACACATCTCCATCAGCTTCCTTAGCTGCCAGGGATGCTGCTCTTCCAGGAGATGACACAAGAGGGCTCATCCCCACTCCAGGAACCCCGCCTCTGCATAATTCATCCTCTTCACTCTCACCTTACCCCGCTCTACCAGAATCCCCAGTTCGAATCCCTGACCCTTTCTCTCCAACTCAGGAACGACGCCAGAACTTGCCCCAATTAGCAAATTCGGGATATCTCTCAGTTTTAGAAATTTGAAGTTTTAGAAAACATACCAAAGAGTAGAGGATCTGTGTTATATCTGTGGGGGCTTTCATTATATAATAATGAAATAGTTATTATATCAAGAAAACCCCACAGATAGATAGGTTGAGATAGATAAGGTTTAGTCTCTGAGCTCTTGTATGCTGGATCTCCTTAAAGCAAGGGATCTTTAGAGGTTGACAACACTGCTTAATTACACATCTGTTAGTAATTACCAATTAACACCTGAAGCCTCGTTAGAGGTCAACTAGGACAGAGGCCAACTCTTGGCACTCAGCTTACAAGACCACCATAAAAATTGACGTCCCAACTCTTTCAAAAATAAAACCATGAACAAAAATAAAACCATGAACAAAAATAAAACCATGAACAAAAATAAAACCATGAACAAAAATAAAACCATGGACAAAAATAAAACCATGAACAAAAATAAAACCATGAACAAAAATAAAACCACGAACAAAAATAAAACCATGAACAAAAATAAAACCATGAACAAAAATAAAACCATGGACAAAAATAAAACCATGGACAAAAATAAAACCATGAACAAAAATAAAACCACGGACAAAAATAAAACCATGAACAAAAATAAAACCATGAACAAAAATAAAACCATGAACAAAAATAAAACCATGAACAAAAATAAAACCACGGACAAAAATAAAACCATGAACAAAAATAAAACCATGAACAAAAATAAAACCATGAACAAAAATAAAACCATGAACACAAATAAAACCATGAACAAAAATAAAACCATGGACAAAAATAAAACCACGAACAAAAATAAAACCACGAACAAAAATAAAACCACGAACAAAAATAAAACCATGAACAAAAATAAAACCATGAACAAAAATAAAACCACGAACAAAAATAAAACCACGAACAAAAATAAAACCACGAACAAAAATAAAACCACGAACAAAAATAAAACCACGAACAAAAATAAAACCATGAACAAAAATAAAACCATGAACAAAAATAAAACCATGAACAAAAATAAAACCATGAACAAAAATAAAACCATGAACAAAAATAAAACCACGAACAAAAATAAAACCACGAACAAAAATAAAACCACGAACAAAAATAAAACCATGAACAAAAATAAAACCATGAACAAAAATAAAACCACGAACAAAAATAAAACCATGAACAAAAATAAAACCATGAACAAATGTCAGACTGGACAAATCGGAACTACATCTGTCCACCCAGGGCCAAAACTGTCCCACGGGGAGGTCAGAAGATGTCACAGTGTGTGGTGACATCAGAGAGAAATCGAGGAGACATCCTTCCTCCTCTCCCTATGGAGGCAAGTTAGATAAGATTGGAGGTGACGGGTGAATCCTGTTTAAGACATGTTGTGGGAGAATTTTGCTTTGGTGAGATGAAAGGGAGGGTGTTGATGTGTATATATACATACACATATCCACATGTATTTCCCTCTGCTGTGGGGGGGGGAGGATGACACAGGACTCGGGGGGTCGTAGCCCCCTAAAGGCCCGGGTTCGATTCCAGGCCACGACAGGAACAAATGGGTAGAATTTCATTTGACCTGATGCCTTTGTTCACCTGAGAGCTAATAGGTACCTGGGAGTTAGACAGCTGCTACGGGCTACTTTCTGGGGATGTATGTGTGTGTGTGAGAGAGAAATATATATACAGTACATATATTAGGGGGAAAAATAGATCAGATTCAGATTCAGATGTTTATTCAGGTAAGGTATATACATACAAGTGATGTTACATTAATGGATTGATATATAGATAGAGCTAGTACATACAATGCCTAAAGCCACTATTACGCAATGCGTTTCGGGCAAGATCGGTTACAAAGGTGGGGTCCAAGAGCTAATAGATACAGGCACAGATAGTAAATGCACACACACACACTAGGAATGTGTGATATGGAATTAGGAATTATGGAATGCATTAGGCAGAGATGTGTGAGAGAGAGAGAGAGAGAGAGAGAGAGAGAGAGAGAGAGAGAGAGAGAGAGAGAGAGAGAGAGAGAGAGAGAGAGAGAGAGAGAGAGAGAGACAGAGACAATAATAGAATGGGAGAGACACAGGACAAGGAATATGAAGAAAATGGTCCAAGGATAGACGGAAGAGAAGGATAGAGGGAGAAAGGAAGACCAAACACAGACGAAGAAAGGACTAGGAAACGTAAGAAGGATAGACTGACCCCCAGAGAGACACCCGAGGCTAGTACACTAAATATTAACTTAGACAAAAGTAGTGTAAATCTTTACATCCCCCTAAATAACTGTTTCTCAACCGCCCTAATGACTGTAAAATGTTAACCTAGAGATTAACCCTGAACTTATAATTATCATGTCATCGGCAGGGCTCACCTGAGGCCACACATTCTAATTAGGATTTTTGTTTTCATACATTTTTTTCACTGCTACCAGTATTGGTATTGCATACACACACGCGCACACACACACACACACACACACACACACACACACACACACACACACACACATACACACACACACACACACACACACAAACACACACACACACACGAGTAGTGGGAAAATGGAATGCACTTCAGGAACAGGTTGTGGAAGCAAATACTATTCATAATGTTAAAACCAGGTATGATAGGGAAATGGGACAGGAGTCATTGCTGTAAACAACCGATGCTCGAAAGGCGGGATCCAAGAGTCAATGCTCGATCCTGCAGACACAACTAGGTGAGTACACACACACACACACGTCACACCTGTTGATTGACGGTTGAGAGGCGGGACCAAAGAGCCAGAGCTCAACCCCCGCAAGCACAACTAGATGAGTACAGCTAAGTGAGTACACACACTCACCCGTCATCACACAGCGCTCCTCACACCTCTTAGCCAGTATTTGTTCATTATATAACTCACTCTCATACAAATATGGAGGTGCTCTCGGCCGCTCGGAATATCAATGTTGAATAATACACACAGACATTGACCTGAAAATGTATGAGGCTGGAGATACATAGAGACCTGAAAATATGTATTGGAAATCCTCCTGGAAATGTATGAAGACCAACACAAATTAATAAAAATGACAAATGGATATTACGAGATTAAACAGTGTCCCTTATACGAGTGTGTACTGTATACGCGGAGCGACTGTAGTGGCTCTTGGTATATGGGACACCTTGCTTCATGTACCCTCAGTGGCTCCTCGTATATGGGACACCTTCCCCTCCTGTACCCCAGTGGGTCCTGATATATGGTACACCTCCTCTTGTCGACTGTTTTAAATTACGTCCTCTTATCAGCGTCCACTGTATATTGGACATCATTATTTGGTGTAGTTTGCAATTACGTACGTTAATTACCAATTAACGCAACGAATATCTAAATACTGGAATGTAATTGTGATATTATACACAAGTTAGTTTATATATATATATTATTTATTTATATATATATTTATTTAATATATATAGTTTATATATAGTATAGTTAAATTATAACACGTTATGAAAATGTGTGAAATTGTGTTTCACTAATGGGAGCCTGGTAGAGCCGGCTCACTAAATGATACCGGGCTGAATCATCCACCAAATGCTCAACGCGAGTCACAATAACGCGATGAATCAATGAATAAATATTAAGGCTGTATGACGGAATCGAACCGGTGACCCATGAACGCTTCAAGGGTCGTAAGATACGTAGATAAGTGGTCCAGTGACGCACTGACGCACGCACTGACGCAAACATAAGATACGCAGGTAAGTGGTCCAGTGACGCACTGACACAAACATAAGATACGCAGGTAAGTGGTCCAGTGACGCAAGCATAATATACGCAGGTAAGTGGTCCACTGACGCAAGCATAATATACGCAGGTAAGTGGTCCACTGACGCAAGCACTGACGCAAGGATAAGATACGCAGGTAAGTGGTCCACTGACGCAAGCACTGACGCAAGGATAAGATACGCAAGTAACTGGTCCACTGACGCAAGCATAAGATACGGAGGTAAGTGGTCCTCTGACGCAAGCATAAGATACGTAGGTAACTGGTCCAGTGACGCAAGCAATGATACGCAGGTGAGTGGTCCAGTGACGCAGGCAATGATACGCAGGTAAGTGGTCCACTGACGCAGGCATAAGATACGCAGGTAACTGTTCCACTGACGCAAGCAATGATACGCAGGTAACTGTTCCACTGACGCAAGCGAACTCTAACTGATAACGCTAGTCTCCGGACGCACGCGCTGATAAACACGCGAATTCATCCACGAACGTACGTGTGGGTGTGTGTGTGTGTGTGTGTGTGTGTGTGTGTGTGTGTGTGTGTGTGTGTGTGTGTGTGTGTGTGTGTGTGTGTGTGTGTGTGTGTATGTGTGTGTGTGTGTGTGTGTGTGTGTGTGTGTGTGTGTGTGTGTGTGTGTGTGTGTGTGTGTGTGTGTGTGTGTGTGTGTGTGTAAAACACTATAAATGTGCTTTAATTTATTATTTCTCACAACGACAGTCGATTACAAATGAAATTGAAGACGCCAAACAGTCGCCTCTTAGCAATTAAGAAGTCACACCTCTAGGGAGTGTTAATTGCAACACATCAGGTCGTGTGAAGTGACCTTACTTTCTACTAAGCTGGTAATTGCAGATAGTTGACTGTGTCCATCAAACAAGCCGCTGTCTACGGTTTTAGAGAGCCTGAGACTTAATCTTAATTGGTAGGCGGAACTTAATTACTGGTTCCCCCCCCATAAATACCTATGGAACTGTACGTTTGGATTGAGGATTGAGGAGGACAGCGAGCAGTAGAGATAGATGATTGAGAGTCCAGCAGCCAGGCTGTGGGTCTGGGACTGTCAACCGTAGCCCCCCCCCACCCCCGCCGCCCTTACACTCTATCAAACTTAAGCTCAAAGAACTTGATGAGTCAACTTGTAAGGTGATGTATTTTGTGTTTTCCAACTTAAGATGATGTGTGATTTTCAGGGGCAGGCAGGCGTAGTATTTTTAATTTATTATGTGGTGACTGACATTGTATATTACTGTTGATATTTGACATCAACTGTGACCTTACTTTGCTTTACTGACATCCCCTGATGTCAAATATCAACTGTTATGCCTGAATTATGATGTCCGTATGAGTGAAGATCTAATAGAATATATACAATTGATTAACTTATTTTTGTAAATTGTCTAATTCGGATCTCTACATCTTATGATATTTTGAAACCTAGATTGGCTAGGTTTCAAACCTCTAGGTTATCTTTTTCTTTTGAGATATATACAAGAGTTGTTACATGGTTGTAGAGCCACTAGTACGCGTAGCGTTTCGGGCAGGTCCCTGGAATACGATCCCCTGCCGCGAAGAATCGTTTTTTCATCCAAGTACACATTTTACTGTTGAGTTAAACAGAGGCTACAGTTAAGGATTTGCGTCCAGTAAATCCTCCCCGGCCAGGATACGAACCCATGATAAAGCGCTCGCGGAACGCCAGGCGAGTGTCTTACCACTACACCACGGAGACTGGTGCGGAGTCTTAGCTTACTGGCTTAAGAGATTTTGGCTTAAAGATTCTCACATACACGAATACATGATTCCAGTTGATACATGAATTCAGTTTGATAATATTGTTGTACAGACAAGTTCCATTCCTTGTGTTGTATATGCTTTACCAGAATGGATGGTGACAGCAACTTTCATCTTTAACCTTTTCTACTTCTACATTCTCTACTTTCTACTCTTCTACCCTTTCAACTACTCTACTATTTTCTACTTTCCTCATTGATCTCATTCTCTCCCTCACATCCTGACTTTCTCTTTCCCCTGATCATAACCCTCACACCTCCCTTCATGAGGGAGAGAGAGAGAGAGAGAGAGAGAGAGAGAGAGAGAGAGAGAGAGAGAGAGAGAGAGAGAGAGAGAGAGAGAGAGAGAGAGAGAGAGAGAGAGAGAAAGAGAGAGAGAGAGAGACCCCTTTACGCGGTATCCTATCTATATTACACACACTTACTAATCCTTTCCAATCCTTGCCCCAAGTCTACCTAAGATTCTCAAACACATCCCAAGATTTATCAATGCTTGCTCATACCTTTACAAAAATCCTAAGACTTATCAAGGGTTATATTAAGACTTTCTAAGACTCCTCAGTGCCCCCTTCACACTGAAGACCTTCTAAATATTCTCAATGTAATATTGAATTTATACAACAGGAGTCAATAACATAAAAATCTATGTTAAAACATGCGGTTATCTTGAGGTTATCTTGAGGTTATCTTGAGATGATTTCGGGGCTTTAGTGTCCCCGCGGCCCGGTCCTCGACCAGGCCTCCACCCCCAGGAAGCAGCCCGTGACAGCTGACTAACTCCCAGGTACCTATTTACTGCTAGGTAACAGGGGCATTTAGGGTGAAAGAAACTTTGCCCATTTGTTTCTGCCTCGTGCGGGAATCGAACCCGCGCCACAGAATTACGAGTCCTGCGCGCTATCCACCAGGCTACGAGGCCCGAGCGGTCATCACTAATAACACACACACTTCTCATTACAGTTGAGAGGCGGGACCAAAGAGCCAAAGCTCAACCCCCGCAAGCACAAATAGATGTGTACAAATAGGTAAGTACACATAGGCTATACAATGACCATTTATTGTTCACTGTTATACATTTGTATTGAAGGCAGCCGAACAATGCCTCTTTTATAATATTTTTTTATAAATTAGAAAAACAATAATAGCAAAATTTTCAATTTTAAATTACTCTGGAAAAAGGATGGAGGTTTTTGGAATGAATGTAGCCAATGTGTGTTGAAAGTATTTGTTTGTATAATATACTGAACATATCATAGAACATTTTCTCTTGAAATGACGGCTGCTGGCAACCCATTGGTGGAGAACAAATTAAAAATATCATATGAACATATCAACATATCAAAATTAAAACGTTATGCAGATGTTATTATGTGCGTTTACGCCAACGAGAGAGAGAGAGAGAGAGAGAGAGAGAGAGAGAGAGAGAGAGAGAGAGAGAGAGAGAGAGAGAGAGAGAGAGAGAGAGAGAGAGAGAGAGAGATGGTGGGACGCAACTATTATTGCATTACATATCATGAACACTTGTCAGAGTACAGCAATGTCTCCTTATCAACATGTCACCCGGACCCGCGAGCCCATACACTCTCCCGGGTGCTGTATATTCTCTTCTCCGAAGCTTAGGGTCCCCCACTAACACAACCGGAAGACGTACCCTTCATTATATACAATATATACATATATACAATATATATACCTAGCCTCAGCCGCCTGCCTCCATCCTAGAACCGCAAGTCACACAGAATCTTCTTTTTATAGATATCGATACTAGATAGGGGTACCCGGCGGTTCCCGGGACGACCCGATGTTCGTGGACCACCTATGGGTGTATTAATGAGGACCCTTAGCCTCAGAGAAGAGATTAAAAGGCATTCGAGGGAGCATTTTAGGCATTGCTCGAGCGGAAACAACCCGTGACTCGACCCTACCGTGAACTAAATTTCCCCCACACGAGATACCATCAGGAAAGAATCAGAAACTAATTAAGCGGATTCGAACCCTTAAAACCTCCCTGAATAATGAGGCTTCAGCAATCCCCCAGTTACCGGTACACGGCTCACATTAATAGGCACAACTGGCGAGACAGGAGATGTTGTTGTTGTTATAGATTCAGCTACTCGGAACAAGTTCCAAGTAGCACGGGCTATGGTGAGCCCGTAGCTTACCTGGCACAGGAGCGGGGCAAGTAGCACGGGCTATGGTTTACCCGTAGTGGACTTACCTGGCACAGGAGCGGGGCAAGTAGCACGGGCAATGGTGAGCCCGTAACTTACCTGGCACAGGAGCGAGGCAAGTAGCACGGGCTATGGTGAGCCCGTAGTGAACTTACTTGGCACAGGAGCGGGGCAAGTAGCAGCGGCCGAGCGGACAGCACGCTGTACTTGTGATTCTGTGGTCCCGGGTTCGATCCCAGGCGCCGGCGAGAAACAATGGTCAGAGTTTCTTTCACCCTATGCCCCCTGTTACCTAGCAGTAAAATAGGTACCTGGGTGTTAGTCAGCTGTCACGGGCTGCTTCCTGGGGGTGGAGGCCTGGTCAAGGACCGGGCCGCGGGGACACTAAAGCCCCGAAATCATCTCAAGATAACCTCAAGATAACCTACCCTGTATATTCACACAAATACACGGGGATGAATTTAGAGCAGTTGTAAAAATCTGTGACTAACAAGGAATATATATATATATATATATATATATATATATATATATATATATATATATATATATATATATATATATATATATATATATATATATATAACTAACATATTGTCCAGGGGACCATTCTGGCTTGTTCGCATATATATATATATATATATATATATATATATATATATATATATATACGATAAACATTGCGTAAGGAAATAACATTTAACAATTTAACATCCAAAGAATCACAAAATTTTAACCCCTGATCACACACGCTTTTTTTTAACCCCCGCAGCTCACGGTACGGGGAACTAACATCAACAGGATCCAAACAGGATTTAAACTGCTCGTCAACAAGCCACCTGTGACAGTAGTTAATCAAATCCATTAACTAATTATAATGTTATTTCTACCAAAGCAACAATGGCCTGGGATGAACGAAGACTTACACATTATACCCCAAAAAAACTAAAAGCTATTTCCTGGTCGAGTAATTTTTTCCCCTTTTGGACAAAGGGGAATTATGCGTTTGAAAGTAATTAATTTAAGTGCTAACATGAGGCAGGGCAGCTAGTGTAGGTGTAATTATAATTAAGAATTTTACAACAATCTTAGAAGATATCTTTCTAGGAATAGTTTAATGTTAGACAGCCCTGAGACAGTTAGACAGTTATTTAACGTAATAGTGATATATCTAATTAGGCTTCATTCAATTACAGTATATTTCTACCCATATACAATCTGCTGCATGGGTAACTGCTTCTACAGGTGAGGCAAAGGGTATCTGCTCCTTCAGGTAAAGCAAAGGGTAACTGCTCCTACAGGTGAGGCAAAGGGTAACTGCTTCTACAGGTGAAGCTGCATGGGTAACTGCTCCTACAGGTGAGGCAAAGGGTAACTGCTCCTACAGGTAAAGCAAAGGGTAACTGCTCCTACAGGTGAGGCAAAGGGTAACTGCTCCTACAGGTGAAGCAAAGGGTAACTGCTTCTACAGGTGAGGCAAAGGGTATCTGCTCCTACAAGGTAAAGCAAAGGGTAACTGCTCCTACAGGTGAGGCAAAGGGTAACTGCTCCTACAGGTGAAGCAAAGGGTAACTGCTCCTACAGGTGAGGCAAAGGGTAACTGCTCCTACAGGTAAAGCAAAGGGTAACTGCTCCTACAGGTAAAGCAAAGGGTAACTGCTCCTTCAGGTAAAGCAAAGGGTAACTGCTCCTACAGGTGAGGCAAAGGGTAACTGCTCCTACAGGTGAGGCAAAGGGTAACTGCTCCTACAGGTAAAGCAAAGGGTAACTGCTCCTACAGGTAAAGCAAAGGGTAACTGCTCCTACAGGTAAAGCAAAGGGTAACTGCTCCTACAGGTGAGGCAAAGCGTAACTCCTCCAACAGGTGAAACCTACAAGGAATAGCACAATACATCACCAGAACACACACACACATACAAGCAGGACATGAGGTCACATCAAAGACTCACTACACCAGCTGAGGCTTCAATTGCCTGGACCCACACGCAAAGGGGACAGAGCACAAAGGCAGAAGGAGAAAATGAGAAAGTAGTGAACGAGGAAAATCACAACTGCAAGACATGAAGAAAGGAATATGTGAGAAGCAGCAGGACACAGAAAACCAGAGGAGACATGATTGCAGCGTGTAAGATACTGAGCATATAAGCACTCTGATACAAGTGGAATGATATGGAAGCAGATGTGGTAGAAGCCACTTCCAATAACAGCTTTAAGAAAAATATCCTGTGTTTGATCATTTCCCATCTAGCTTGCTTTGTCTCAATGACTCGCGTGCAAAGTTAATCAAAATAATGACTGATACATTGGCTTAAATTCCGACATATAAAATACACATTTGAGACCAGTTAATTAACTCCCCCTCCTCTGACCAGCAACAACAGTGTGTTCATCTAATTGTTAAAAAATGCAACGCTAGATTAGCATATGGGGATAGTGGGGGATGTATGGTGCAGGAGTTGTGGTGAGTGCATGGTGTGTGTGGGTGAGTAGCTTACCTGGTTGATACCTGGTTGATACCTGGTTGATACCTGGTTGATGCCTGGTTGATGCCTGGTTGATGCCTGGTTGATGCCTGGTTGATGCATGGTTGATGCCTGGTTGATGCCTGGTTTATGCCTGGTTGATACCTGGTTGATGGGGTTTTGGGAGTACTGCTTCAACGGCCCGAGGCCAGGCTCGACTGGTGAGAGTTTGGTCCACTAGGCTGTTGCTTGGAGCGGCCATATACACCATACCATGGTGTAGTAGCTGTGTGCTACTGTGCTCATGGTAGGTGTATTTACTATTTGTGTCTGCAGAGCTATTAGCTCTTGGACCCCACCTTTCTAACCAATCTATTTTTCATTTATTATAATACTACATATGTTTCTCACACACAAGCTGTCTGTAGCAGCCGTTTGACTCCCAGGTATCTATTTCCTGCTAGGTAAACAGGTGCATCAGAGTGAAAGAAACTCTGTCCATTTGTTTCTGCCTCTGCCGGGAATTGAACCCGGGTCATTAGGGCTATGACCCCCGAGCGCTGTCCACTCAGCCGCGAGGCCCCCCCTGTATATGTGTGTGTGTGTGTACTCACCTAATTGTGCTTGCGGGGGTTGAGCTCTGGCTCTTTGGTCCCGCCTCTCAACTGTCAATCAACTGGTGTACAGGTTCCTGAGCCTACTGGGCTCTTCACTTGAAACTGTGTATGGAGTCAGCCTCCACCACATCACTTTCTAACGCATTCCACCTGTTAACTACTCTGACACTGAAAAAGTTCTTTCTAGCGTCCCAGTGGTTCATCTGGGTACTCAGTCTCCACCTGTGTCCCCTTGTTCGCGTCCCTCGTGTGTTAAACAGTCAATCTTTATCTACCCTGTCGATTCCATTCCTATTTAAACTTGTCAATGTGTGTGTGTGTGTGTGTGTGTGTGTGTGTGCCTCATCTCTCACCTCAGGGTCTCCATCAGGTCCTCCCCCCCCCCCCCCCCAAGACCAGTGTCAGAGCGAGCCATCATCATTAGCATATATTAGGCAACTCCCCTCCCCCCCTCCCCTACCCGTGGTACCAGTCCTATAGTGTTGGGGCGGATGGAAGTGCTCCTCTGATCCAAAGGTACGTCAGGAGTGGCGTGCGAATGCTCCCTTCACGTAAACATTAGAGGCAAAGTGTTAAAATCTGCCGGTTATTTGCCTCTTTGGGCCTCCTCGTGAGGTCATATGATTCTTCTGTGCCATAGAGATTCCTGTCCTTTCTTTTATTTCCCCTATTGGCTACCAAGGAACATCTGCTAAGTGTCAAAACGTGATTGACGTCTCCTGCTGGGTGACAAGCAGAGATCATGATATATTTTTTGTTCTTTACGTGTCACTAGATACGTCGTAATGTCATCGCGATAGTTAGTGTGAATAGGTTCTCGTTATGCCTTCCCTCTCCTCCTCCTCCTGCCCGCGTTCAGGTGGTGGCGGAAAGGTCAGAGAGTCGTGTAATTGGCTCACGGAATGAACTGAACCAATTATGCACAGATTTATATACTGAGTTTCAATCTGCTCTTTCACCTGTACATTTGTTTCCTTTACATCTCTCTCTCTCTCTCTCTCTCTCTCTCTCTCTCTCTCTCTCTCTCTCTCTCTCTCTCTCTCTCTCTCTCTCTCTCTCTCTATCCTACCTTTCATTTACCTATTTCCATTTTTTACGGCTTTTCGTCACACCATTCTCTTTCATTCTTCTTGAAAACGTTTCATACCCTTTCATTCTATATAGTTTTATCTCCTAGTTCGTTCTCACCTCCCGCTCTTCTTTCTCTGTTTAAGTTAAGAACAGCCTTTAGGAATAATCGTCCCTTAAGTTAATTATCCCTTAAGGAATCTTAGTCTCATACCACTAGTTGCTAGTTAGTGAATCTCGTCTCCTGCTTATGTGGAGTCTGAGAGTTAATGTAAAGTAGATGTGGTAGAGTATTGCATTGTACTTGGGGGGTTTAGTGTTTAAATAAATAGTGTAAGTTTGTAACTGGAGTTTATCATCTCCCCCCCCCTCCCTCCCTCCGTCTGTGATTTGGGTTAGGCGATCTACTTCTAGACCGCAGACTATTTCTATATCTAATTTCGGGAAACTAGCTCCCTGGGGGCCAGGCCTAGCCTATCTCCTATACGTGGTACTCCTCACTACTTTGGTTGTATATTAATAAGCATTATACCTCTAACCGTTATAACCCCCGCATTATAACAAGTGGGGGCCTGTCGGGGAGTTGAACCCCGGGACCCCTCACAATAATAATTAACCTAAGGGTCCCTACATCCTGTATGTAAACAATTATATATTCAGATCTTCATACAATCCTGGCTCCTACATGCCACATACCGAGGTAAATAATAGTACTAGATCACATGATAAGGTTGAGAAGGAATGGGAGTATCCTCACCTTAAGTGACAATGAGGTGTGTGTGTGTGAAGATCTCACTGAAAGTGACAATGAAGTGTGTGTGAGGACCTCAATAGGAGTTTCCAAGTCCTTCAAAGCGAAACCAGCGTGGAGACCGAGTGCAAGAGACAAGCGGCCATACGCAACAACAGACAATATATATTAGTC
>NC_091160.1:34967476-34969976 GCF_040958095.1 Procambarus clarkii | reverse complement strand
AACGTTCGAACAAGTTTTAACCCATCCTAACCAGCTATAACAACCAATATAGCAAGTTGTAACAACGTTCTAATACGTCATAAACACGTTAAGCCAAGATGTAACAACTTGTTTACAAGTTGTGGGGAGCCGGTCGGCCGAGCGGACAGCACGCTTGGCTTGTGATCCTGTGGTCCTGGGTTTGATCCCAGGCGCCGGCGAGAAACAATGGGCAGAGTTTCTTTCACCCTATGCCCCTGTTACCTAGCAGTAAAATAGGTACCTGGGTGTTAGTCAGCTGTCACGGGCTGCTTCCTGGGGGTGGAGGCCTGGTCGAGGACCGGGCCGCGGGGACACTAAAAAAAAGCCCCGAAATCATCTCAAGATAACCTCAAGAAGTTGTAACAAGTTGTAACAAGCGGAAAATAGAGACAGTTTCGGTTTGTGTTTCCAGGACTGTCTCCAGAACCTCACCTCAAACGGATGTCAGCAGTTGGATGACCAACATAAAAACCTGTTTTTTTTAAGAAATCTGAATAACGAATAATTTTGCATACCATATATGCCAGACCAATACTGGAATATGCAGCGCCAGCGTGGTGTTTAATCTTGTTAAACACAAAACAAAAATTGTTAAAACTTCAAAGGCATGCCACTAGACTAGTACCCGAGCTGACGAAGACAAACTATATTCAACCAACACTGGGTAACACAAGTGCCAGAGGAAGAGACATGATTACCACATCAAAAATTATCGGACGAATTTTCGAGGGTAGATAGAGATGGATTATATTGTAAGAGGCGCCTGACAGCTGAGCGGACAGCGCTTCGGATTCGTAATCCTGAGGCTCCGGGTTCGATCCCCGGTGGAGGTAGAGACAAATAGGCAAACTGTTTCTTTCACCCTGATGCCCCTGTTACCTAGCAGTAAATAGGTACCTGGGAGTTAGACAGTTGCTACGGGCTGCTTCCTGGGGATGTGTAACAAAAAGGAGGCCTGAGCGAGGACCGGGCCGCGGGGGCACTAAGCCCCGAAATCATCTCAAGATAACCTCAAGATAGGTGTATGTACGAATAAGGGAACATCTGTGGAACAAGTAGCAAAATGATCCAGAGATATTAGGAAGAACGTTTGACAACGTCATCATTGTGAACCAACAGAATGTGATGTGGTGGAGGCAGATTCTATACACCGTTTCAAAAGTAGATATGATAGAGCCCAATTGGCTCTGGAACCTGTATACCTATCTTGAGGTTATCTTGAGATGATTTCGGGGCTTTAGTGTCCCCGCGGCCCGGTCCTCGACCAGGCCTCTACCCCCAGGAAGCAGCCCGTGACAGCTGACTAACACCCAGGTACCTATTTTACTGCTAGGTAACACGTGCATAGGGTGAAAGAAACTTTGCCCATTGTTTCTCGCCGGCGCCTGGGATCGAACCCGGGACCACAGGATCACAAGTCCAGTGTGCTGTCCGCTCGGCCGACCGGCTCCCTGGATCAACCTGCTCCTGAGACAGTCTTACGACACAGCAAGATCCGACAGTGAGGCATCTAGACACCAGCTACATTAATAATTAAAAGGCGGGGTCCAAGAGATAGAGCACCAGCACCTTCCACCGCAGGGATGAGGGGGGGGGGGGGACACACAGAGTCGTGGCGACGTATTAAATAAGATTAGTACAGTAGGTCATCAAGAAGTCCCTGAGCGTTTCCCATAATACCCCTCACACACCTTTCCACATCTCCTTCCCATTATCTTCACCCTCCTCCTCTCCTTTCTCTCCATTCCCCCTCCCTTTCTCTCTCCCTCTACCCCCCACCCCTTTCCCTCCCTCCCTCTCTACCTTTTTTCCCTCCTTCCTCTCTCGCTGTCTCTCATCGCCGCTTGTCCCACTCATCATACTTACGAAGATTCTTTCCCTATCTAAATGATTTGTGGCCCCGTATCACTACATGATGTATGTGGAGTGTGTCAGCCACACAGCCACTACATAAGGCTGTGGTGGCCTCCACAAACATACAGTGGTCAGGCGAGTATAAGCCGATTGGCCGCAGCTGAGGCACTCTGAGGACAGATTCGTGTGTGGAGGCGCGGGCATCCCTATATACCTTGCTGGCAGTGATGGGGGGCAAGGACCCCCTCCATCCCCTCTCGGGGCGAGTTGGGTGGGGGGGGGGGGGGCGAGCGCCCCCATGGGTCCAGGGGGCGACTATAAGGCCGAACAACGGATCCAAATGAACCACGTAGTTAAATTGCAAATAGGATTAAGGTGAATGGAGGGAAGTTATGGTAGGCTTGGTCAAAGTGAATGAAGTTACCTTGGCTTACCTTAGTGTCGGGGCAGTGAAGGTGTGGGGGAAGGGAAGGGTTAGGGGGGGAACAGAGATGGGGAAGGTAGAGCGGTGGAAGGGAGGAAGTAGTAGGGAATGGGAGATAAATGGAATGGTCAAGAGAGGGAGCAAAAAAAAACATCCGGAGAACAAGTTTGTCTAAGGGGCTACAAGTCTCCAAGGTATTTA
>NC_091160.1:34919976-34959976 GCF_040958095.1 Procambarus clarkii | reverse complement strand
GCTGGGATATGAGGACAAGGATCCTGGATATGAGGACAAGGAGCTGGGATATGAGAACAAGGAGCTTGTCCTCATATCCCACTTCACTGTTCTTATATACCCGTTCACTGTCCTTATATCCCTCCTCCTTGTCCTCATCTCCCAGCTCATTTTCCTTATATATATATCCCTATTCCTCGTCCTCATATCCCTTCCAAATGCTCCGCAGTCATATTATTATCCCTATCCCATAATTACATTATATATTGCCCCCTGCCATATTCAAACATATAGTCTCTCTCTCTCTTACAACATCACAAAGGAACAACTCATCTGAACAATTCCTAATGCATATTAAGCTCAACGTTCGGAAAAATCAGATGCTAATTAGCAAACCAAATTCGCAAAGCCATCAGCTACTCAAAAAAAATGATTGGTAGCGAAGCCTCCGTTTCCAAGATAGAACTAAGGAACCGAGATCACGTTTTCTTTATGTAATTAGGAAGACATTAAGTTTCCTAAATTTTTTTCCCCTCGGGGAAATATGTCGATCAAGCATGATTTTTCCTTTAGCAATTTAGTGCGCCGCTGAGCACTGTGGTAATTTTTATTTGGCATTTGTTTGTTTAAAAAATGTATTTAAATGTAAGGTATATGTAAGTAAGAGACGGGTAACGCGGAAGCCAGTTAGTCGGGTCTATAAATTGGTCAGCTGTTGTAAGGTCTATAAACAAAGCAGGCGAGTCAGGTCTATAAACAAGCCAGATATAACGTATATATATATGAGTTTAGATTTGAGCACAGGTGTCGGTGACGTTTGAAAATATATATACAAGTTTCCCGCCATACTTCGTTTGAAAATGTAAACAACTTTTTCCCGCCATAGTTCGTTTGAAAATGTAAACAACTTTTTCCCGCCATAGTTCGTTTGAAAATGTAAACAACTTTTTCCCGCCATAGTTCGTTTGAAAATGTAAACAACTTTTTCCCGCCATAGTTCGTTTGAAAATGTAAACAACTTTTTCCCGCCATAGTTCGTTTGAAAATGTAAACAACTTTCCCGCCAAAGTTCGTTTGAAAATGTAAACAACTTTTTCCCGCCATAGTTCGTTTGAAAATGTAAACAACTTTTTCCCGCTATAGTTTGTTTGAAAATGTAAACAACTTTTTCCCGCCATAGTTCGTTTGAAAACGTAAACAACTTTTTCCCGCCATAGTTCGTTCGAAAATGTCAACAACTTTATCCCGCCATAATTCATGCCATTCTCACTTGGCGCCATTTTTCACCACCGTGCCGCCGCCGCCTCAAGAGTTGACCGGAAGGGAAAAAATAAATTTTTATCTTTGTAACAAAGGGCTGGCGTCTTCGTTCTAATTGCTGCCGACTATCTACTGAAGCCTTGCGCATTTAACTTATATTTTCTTGACTTCGCAAAAGCAGTTGAATGCTCTGCAAGGCGTCTTTTGATCGTGGAATTATAATATATTCATCGCAAGGGTTTAGCTCTGTCTTGAGCCTATGTAATAGAGACCGAGTGGCATAGTGATTAGCACTCGCATCGCCAACGACAGACTCAAGGAGATTCGAACCCTTGGCAGGTTGGAAAACACGCACATATACGCCCATTACAACACCCTCGTCTTAGACGACAGAGACTTCTTAACTACGCTTCTTTGACCCAAATTAGACATTTTCCTAAAGTTAAGGCAGCCGCTTTCCTTACAAACGAGCCAGGGAAAATGAGGTCGTTAACGTGGTTAAAATACAGAAACCGGGGCCCAGGAGCTAGACGAGGCTAGAGGGGGAAGGATATATATAATAACGCTGTACTCTCACTGGACGCACGCACGCACACACACACACACGCACGCACACCTGCGAAAAACTAATGATAACATACATAGATGGCGCTGAACATGAGGCACCTAGCAGTTGTGGTCTGGGGTAAGTAGCAGTTGTGGTCTGGGGTAAGTAGCAGGTGTGGCCTGGAGTAAGTAGCAGGTGTGGCCTGGAGTAAGTAGCAGGTGTGGTCTGGAGTAAGTAGCAGTTGTGGTCTGGGGTAAACAGTAACCAGAGAGAGAGATAGATAGATAGAGAGAGAGAGAGAGAGAGAGAGAGAGAGAGAGAGAGAGAGAGAGAGAGAGAGAGAGAGAGAGAGAGAGAGAGAGAGAGAAGGGAGAGATGTAGGGAGACATAAATCACACACCGTTGAATATTAATATAACACAGTACAAGAGGGGATAAAACAAGGGGAGAGTGTGTCCCTTCGACGCAGCCCACCTCGACACAAGCCACCATTAACCTGTATACACCAACAGCAGCGGCCTGTGACCTCCCCCCCCCCCCCATCATACACCTGTATACACAACACAACACACACACACACACACACACACACACAACACACACACACACACACACACACACACACACACACACACACACACACACACACACACACACACACTACATATGGTTTTCTGGCACGTTTCTCAGTAATATGTATATATATGTATGTACATGTGTATACTGCCACAATGTGTTCCTCACGTAGTTGTGCTGGCGGGGGATGGTTGAGATCCGGCTCTCTGGTCCCGCCTCTCTACTGTATAATGTATGTCTAACACATTTATTTATGTCACTTTGAGTCATTTGTATCTACTTTTTTATTTATAACCCCCCGCCCCCCCCCCCACCCCTCGTTCTGCTGTTCCTAGCACTGTACGATGATGCTTTGTCCATCTCCCTTAGCATGTGCTAAGACACAAGAGCTGGCTCACCTTGATGGGGATGCCCAGCAGAGGGAGATACACAAGAGCTGGCTCACCTTGATGGGGATGCCCAGCAGAGGGAGATACACAAGAGCTGGCTCACCTTGATGGGGATGCCCAGCAGAGGGAGATACACAAGAGCTGGCTCACCTTGATGGGGACGCCCAGCAGAGGGAGATACACAAGAGCTGGCTCACCTTGACGGGGACGCAGACCAGTATGAGGAGGAGGTCGGCGGAGGCCAGGGAAGCGAGGAAGACGTTAGTGGTGCTCTTCATCCCGTTGTACCTGTGGAAGGGAGAGAGGTGTTAGCTGCTGTACCTGTAGCAGGGATATATATATATATATATATATATATATATATATATATATATATATATATATATATATATATATATATATATATATATATTATACATGTTAGGCTTTTATCTACCACCCCCCCCCCCCACAAAGGTAGAACTACCTACCCCCCCCCCCCCCCACAAGATGCAGCCCCTACAACCAGCAGACTAACTCCTGCGTACCTATTAACTCCTAGGTGAACATGGGTGTCAGGTGATAGAAAACGCGGCCACCTATTTCTGTTCCGTACGGGATTCGAACCCGGAATTCCCCGATAATGAGTCCAGAACGAACCCGACTGTTGTACCGGGAGGTATGAGAGTGAATATGATAGTGAATTACTTAATATAATAATCAGTTAATATGAATATGAGTGAATGAGTGAACATGAATAATTATGAGTAAATATGTGAATATGAGAGAGACTAAGTGAACATGCAAAACAGATAAGCGTCAAGAGTGAAGGAATAAAGGAATTAACAGGGGAAAGCGCCAAGCCATTATTTTTTTTTTTTTGGCGGGAAAGCGCCAAGCCATTTTTTTTTTTTTTGGGCGGGAAAGCGCTAAGCCATTATTTATTTATTTGTAAACCTTTTTTTATATAAATAAAACCTATTTATTTATATACAAGAAGGTACATTGTGTTTATGAGAGAACTCAGAGCATTGATATTTTTACATTCTTTTAAAGCCACTATAACTCGCAAAGCGTTTCGGGCAGGTCCTTAATCTAACAGATAATTTTAAGTAGGTAACTTGTTGCAAAACTGAAAAAAAAGTTAACAGGGTACATTGTAAGAAATTTGAAGAAAATTAGTAGGTACATTATAGTAAAATTAGAGGGATTATCAACAGGTACATTGTAGCCTAATTTGAGGATAATTACTAGGTATATTGGAGTCAAATTGGGGTTCAATATAACAACCATGATATAAGATGATAGCAGTGAAGTTATAAACAAATCCACAAGCGCCGTGACGAGGATTCGAACCTGCGTCCGGGAGCATCCCAGACACTGCCTTAATCGACTGAGCTACGACAGGGTAAAAAGGGTTGAAACTGAAGTTCTACTGAACTTACTGGATCCCGTAGCCTCTCCGAGGCACAAACCGGGCTTTTACTTTGTGGATTTCTTCATTTGATGCATCACGTTAGTGTGATCTCTGTGTGTGTGTAGTGAAGTTATATATGGCTTAGGTACATATATTGCGGGATTGAGTAGCACAAGATTCAGCGTGAGCAGGCGAGGAGTCACAATAACGTGGCTTAGGTAATAAGTGGATTTAGGCATTGTACTAGCTACTAGGGATTGTACTAGCTATGTACTAGCTCTATGTACTAGGTACTAGGTACTAGGCATTGTACTAGCTATGTACTAGCTCTATGTACTAGGTACTAGGTACTAGGCATTGTACTAGCTATGTACTAGCTCTATGTACTAGGTACTAGGTACTAGGCATTGTACTAGCTATGTACTAGCTCTATGTACTAGGTACTAGGCATTGTACTAGCTATGTACTAGTTCTATCTATAAATCGATCAATTTTTGTATAACCTCCTGTATGTATGTAATTTACCTGATTAAACATTTATTTTTATTGGTTTATAACGTGGCTGAAGTATGTTGACCAGACCACACACACTAGAAGGTGAAGGGACGACGACGACGTTTCGGTCCGTCCTGGACCATTCTCAAGTCGATTGCGAATGGTCCAGGACGGACCGAAACGTCGTCGTCGTCCCTTCACCTTCAAGTGTGTGGTCTGGTCAACATAAGAAGAACATAAGAACATAAGAACATAAGAACAAAGGCAACTGCAGAAGGCCTGTTGGCCCATACGAGGCAGCTCCTATCTATAACCACCCAATCCCACTCATATACATGTCCAACCCGCGCTTGAAACAATCGA
This sequence comes from Procambarus clarkii, assembly GCF_040958095.1. Lineage (NCBI taxonomy): Eukaryota > Metazoa > Arthropoda > Malacostraca > Decapoda > Cambaridae > Procambarus > Procambarus clarkii. The sequence goes on along the minus strand of NC_091160.1, from coordinate 34,954,971 downwards.
GGGACCCCACCTCCACCACGTTACGCGGTAATACAGTGTGAGGTGTGAAGCACAAGATAGGGAACTATGAGGATGAAATTAGGTATATAATGGTTTTACTTTTCAATAAGGCATAAGATTGGACAGCTTCTAAATACGTTAGGGAGTGAGTTCCTTATATTACGACTCTATAGCTCTTGGCAGGGATTAGGATAACGATTTGTGTGACCGTCGGGGATTGAACGCCGACTTGCATCAAGCGAGACCGTCGCTCTACCGTCCAGCCCAAGTGCCAGAGCAAGCAAACGCATATGTAAATGTAAATAATTTACAACACCGCCTCATTTGAGCCCAGGAAGGTCATAGACTCATATTATGTGAGGGTTCCGGCATTTTAGAGTCGCGAGACTTAATTTATTACGTTTTGAATATTCTCTCATAACACTGTCTGCGTTTTCTGTTTCATGAAAAGAAAACAGACCCCAGAAATTCAGGGGGGACCCTGGTGCAAGATTGTGAAGGACGCTGTCAATCTTGGAACTTCAATAGACCACAACAGCCCTCACAAACCAGTTTTCAATAGACCACAACAGCCCCACACAAACCCGTCTTCAATAGACCACAACAGCCCTCACAAACCAGTCTTCAATTGACCACAACAGCCCCTCACAAACCCCAGTCTTCAATTGACCACAACAGCCCTCACAAACCCCAGTCTTCAATACACCACAACAGCCCCACACAAACCAGTCTTCAATAGACCACAACAGCCCCACACAAACCCGTCTTCAATAGACCACAACAGCCCTCACAAACCCAGTCTTCAATTGACCACAACAGCCCCTCACAAACCCCAGTCTTCAATTAGACCACAACAGCCCTCACAAACCCAGTCTTCAATAGACCACAACAGCCCTCACAAACCAATCTTCAATAGCCCACAACAGCCCTCACAAACCCATCTTCAATAGACCACAACAGCCCCACACAAACCTAGTCTTCAATAGCCCACAACAGCCCTCACAAACCAGTCTTCAATAGACCACAACAGCCCTCACAAACCAGTCTTCAATAGACCACAACAGCCCTCACAAACCCATCTTCAATAGACCACAACAGCCCCCCGTCTTCAATAGACCACAACAGCCCTCACAATCCCATCTTCAATAGACTACAACAGCCCCTCCCGTCTTCAATAGACCACAACAGCCCCCCCCGTCTTCAACAGACCACAACAGCCCCACACACACCCGTCTTCAATAGACCACAACAGCCCTCACTAACCCAGTCTTCAATAGCCCACAACAGCCCCTCACAAACCCATCTTCAATAGACCACAACAGCCCCACACAAACCCAGTCTTCAATAGCCCACAACAGCCCCTCGTCTGCAATAGCCCACAACAGCCCCCCGTCTTCAATAGACCTACAACAGCCCCCCGTCTTCAATAGACCACAACAGCCTCCCCCGTCTTCAATAGACCACAACAGCCCCCAGTCTTCAATAGACCACAACAGCCCCCCCGTCTTCAATAGACCACAACAGCCCCCAGTCTTCAATAGACCACAACAGCCCCCAGTCTTCAATAGACCACAACAGCCCCCAGTCTTCAATAGACCACAACAGCCCCCCCCGTCTTCAATAGACTACAACAGCCCCCAGTCTTCAATAGACCACAACAGCCCCACGTCTTCAATAGACCACAACAGCCCCCCGTCTTCAATAGACCACAACAGCCCCACACAAACCCATCTTCAATAGACCACAACAGCCCCCTCACAAACCCCATCTTCAATAGACCACAACAGCCCCCCGTCTTCAATAGACCACAACAGCCCCTCACAAACCCCATCTTCAATAGACCACAACAGCCCCCCCCCCGTCTTCAATAGCCCACAACAGACCTCAGTCTTCAATAGCCCACAACAGCCCCACACAAATCCATCTTCAATAGACCACAGCAGCCCTCCGTCTTCAATAGACCACAACAGCCCCCCCATCTTCAATAGACCACAACAGCCCCCCCATCTTCAATAGACCACAACAGCCCCTCACAAACCCCGTCTTCAATAGACCACAACAGCCCCCCGTCTTCAATAGACCACAACAGCCCCCCGTCTTCAATAGACCACAACAGCCCCCCATCTTCAATAGACCACAACAGCCCCCCCATCTTCAATAGCCCACAACAGCCCCTCACAAACCCGTCTTCAATAGACCACAACAGCCCCCCATCTTCAATAGACCACAACAGCCCCCCATCTTCAATAGACCACAACAGCCCCCCCATCTTCAATAGCCCACAACAGCCCCTCACAAACCCCGTCTTCAATAGACCACAACAGCCCCCCATCTTCAATAGACCACAACAGCCCCACACAAATCCATCTTCAATAGACCACAACAGCCCCCCATCTTCAATAGACCACAACAGCCCTCACAAACCCGTCTTCAATAGACCACAACAGCCCCTCACAAACCCGTCTTCAATAGACCACAACAGCCCCCCGTCTTCAATAGACCACAACAGCCCCACACAAATCCATCTTCAATAGACCACAACAGCCCCCCCATCTTCAATAGACCACAACAGCCCCCCCCGTCTTCAATAGCCCACAACAGCCCCTCACAAACCCCGTCTTCAATAAACCACAGAAGCAATAACGACCCGTGACGTTATTTCAAGTGGTCCAATAAAATACCTTCTTAAATTGCTTTATTGGAGGGGGAGGCTGAGTCGTTGCCATCCCCCGATCACCGGCAATATGGCAAAGTTATGTCGCTCGTTGCCTTTGCAGACGTGCAATATCCGTTTACACTAATGCAAAATTGAAACATTTAATTGTAAAGCCGGTTAAACACAAGAGAACCCGGTTACAAGCTTAATATAAGCACTAAATCTACGATTCTGTAATAAGACTCTGAATTCAAAGATGTCAAGGAAACAGATATTGATGACATTTAAAGACCATTTAGCATAATACAGCTGTAGTGTATATACATCTAGTGTACATATATATATATATACATCGAGAGGTTTACCTCATATCACTGTGCATGTACTCTCTCAGTTTACTCTTGTTCTGGACTGTGTAAAGTACTAAAGTACACCAGGGGCTAGATTCACGAAGCAGTTACGCAAGTACTTACGAATGTGTACATGTTTCCTCAATCTTTGACGGCTTTGTTTACGTTTATTAAGCAGTTTACAAGCATGAAAACTTGCCAATCGACTGTTGTTATTGTTATAAAGCCTCCTGGTGCTTCGGAGCTCATTAACTGTTTAATATTTGTAAACAAAGCCGCCAAAGATTGAGAAAAGATGGACAGGTTCGTAAGTTCTTGCGTAACTGCTTCGTGAATCTGGCTCCTGTTGATAGGAGAGTCTCACGGCTTCAATACCCCATACATACCCCTGATAGGACTGAACCCCAGAGCAACAATATACAACTCTCGTATATTGTCCAAGAGCGGCTCTTAAACAATACTTCTCTTATCGTCTTGAGAGAGCAGTGGGGGAGAGAGAGAGAGAGGGGGGGGGAGAGAGAGAGAGGAAGGAAGGGGGGAATGGAACGGAGGAGGAATAGAGACGAGGAAGCACAGAGGATGGAAGTTTATTGACTTGCAGGATGTGGTTGTTGCTAAAGATTCGCTACCTGGAACAAAAAGTTCCAAGTAGCACGGGCTATGGTGAGCCCGTTGACTTGCAGGAGCACCATTCCCATCTCCAACGGGAACATCTGACGGCATTTTGAGCGTCTATACTCATACACAAACAATGAAACACAAACAAGTACATTTGACTTTCAATTATTGGAGATAGGAAGCCTGGTATGGCTTATTGCGGCTAGCAACCCTCATACTCTTGCTGCTAAATTAAGCACCATAGAACACATTCACAATATACAAGCTGAAAACATTGCACAGACCATATACACTGACGGATCACTCAATTACAGCTACAGGGAGGGCAGGAAGTGCTGTTATTGCTCATCAGCCCGATGGCAGCACAATTCAAAGAAATATCCGAATTAGTAACTGGGCGTCCACAATGCAGGCCGAGTTGGTAGCAATACTGGTAGCACTCGAAATTATTGACAACACTGAAGTAGACAGCTTAATTATTTCTGACTCCCTTTCCTCACTACGAGCAATAAACAGTTTGCAATCAAGTAATAACGTATTTGTCTTGGAAGCTAGACGTAGATATATATAAGGATACTTAGCAAGAGGGTAAATATAAAAATGTTGTGGATTCCTTCTCACATTGGCATGCAGGGAGCCGGTCGGCCGAGCGGACAGCACGCTGGACTTGTGATCCTGTGGTCCTGGGTTCGATCCCAGGCGCCGGCGAGAAACAATGGACAGAGTTTCTTTCACCCTATGCCCCTGTTACCTAGCAGTAAAATAGGTACCTGGGTGTTAGTCAGCTGTCACGGGCTGCTTCCTGGGGGTGGAGGCCTGGTCGAGGACCGGGCCGCGGGGACACTAAAAAGCCCCGAAATCATCTCAAGATAATCTCAAGATAACATGACAAAGTTGACGCCCTTGCTAAGGCTGCAGTAAATAATCCCTTAGCTATCTATCCTGGTCGTACCCAGAATACAACCTACAGCAGCTGTCTAACTCACAGGTACCTATTTGCTGGTAGGTGATGAGAGGCATCAGGTGAGGGCCAAACATTGTCCAAATGTCACCGTGCCACAGAGTATGTGTATACATAGTGGCGGGATACAAACTAACACATACACATACGTATATACTGAATAGATTACCTGAGCCCGGTGGTATACATTAGGCATACATTAGGCATACATTAGGCATACATTAGGTATACATTAGGCATACATTAGGTATACATTAGGCATACATTAGGCAGACATTAAGCATACATTAGGCATACATTAGGTATACTTTAGGTATACATTAGGTATACATTAGGCATACATTAGGTAAGAGAAAAAGCCGGAGGAGGGAGGGGGGGGGTAAGAGACGAAGCTGTGTACTTATCTATTTGTGCTTGCGGGGGTTGAGCTCTGGCTCTTTGGTCCCGCCTCTCAACTGTCAATCAACTGGTGTACAGGTTCATGAGCCTACTGGGCTCTATCATATCTACATTTGAAACTGTGTATGGAGTCAGCCTCCACCACATCACTGCCTAATGCATTTCATTTACTAACTACTCTGACACTGAACAAGTTCTTTCTGATGTCTCTGTGGCTCATTTCGGTACTCAGTTTCCACCTGTGTCCCCTTGTTCGCGTCCCACCCGTGTTTAACAGTTTATCTTTATCTACCCTGTCAATTCCTCTGAGAGTTTTGTAGGTAGTGATCATTTCTTCCCGAGCTCTTCTGTCTTCCAGCGACGTGAGTTGCAGTTCACTCAGCCTTTCCTCGTAACTCATGTCTCTTAGTTCTGGGACTAGTCTAGTGGCATTCCTCTGAACTTTTTCCAGCTTCGTCTTGTGCTTGACAAGGTACGGGTTCCATGCTGGGGCCGCATACTCTAGGATTGATCTTACATATGTGGTATACAAGGTTCTGAATGATTCCTTACACAGGTTCCTGAAGGCAGTTCTGATGTTAGCCAGCCTCGCATACGCCGCCGATGTTATTCTTTTGATGTGGGCTTCAGGAGACAGGGTTGGTGTGATATCAACTCCTAGATCCTTCTCTCTGTCCGTTTCACAAAGGACTTCATCTTCCATTGTGTGTGTGTGTGTGAGTGAGTGAGTGAGTGAGTGAGTGAGTGAGTGAGTGAGTGAGTGAGTGAGTGAGTGAGTGAGTGAGTGAGTGAGTGAATGAGTGAGTGAGTGAGTGAGTGAGTGAGTGAGTGAGTGAATGAGTGAGTGAGTGAGTGAGTGAGTGAGTGAGTGAGTGAGTGAGTGAGTGAATGAGTGAGTGAGTGAGTGAGTGAGTGAGTGAGTGAGTGAGTGAATGAGTGAGTGAGTGAGTGAGTGAGTGAGTGAGTGAGTGAGTGAGTGAGTGAATGAGTGAGTGAGTGAATGAGTGAGTGAGTGAGTGAGTGAGTGAGTGAGTGAGTGAGTGAGTGAGTGAGTGAGTGAGTGAGTGAGTGAGTGAGTGAGTGAGTGAGTGAGTGAGTGAGTAAGTGAGTGAGTGAGAGAGTGAGGTATGTGCACGTGCGTGTCACTCTAAACTAAGACCTATACTTATTAACCTTCAGGACATTGAGGTAGCCGCGCCAAAACCCGCCGCCGCCGCCGCCCCGGAAGCCACCTCCCACACCTGTACGGACTACGGGGCTCACCATAGCCCGTGCTGCTTGGAACTTTTTGTTCCACGTAGCGAATCTTTAACAGCAACGAACCAGCCGAAGCAAAACATTAGTCTCGCTAAACAACCAATTTTCTGTCTTTAAATTTCATCTTATAGTTTACAGACATTGTGGGGGTGTTGGGGGGAGGGGGTGTTGGGGGGGGGTGTGTTGGGGGGGGAGTGTTGGGGGGGGTGTTGGAGGGGGGGGGGTGGTTGGGGGGGGGGAAACCTCATCCATTCTGTACGGTTATGCGACGTGAGCACGCGTATCCGGACCGACTGAAATAACCGGTTAATCAACTATCCATTACCGGATAGACCCCCCCCCCCAACAAGAGGTTGCTTAAACCAACGGAGTTTATTATCTACATTATATATAGACAAGGTTCCCCCAGGGTCGATTCCCGGGTAGGTCAGAGACGTTTGCGCATGTTTCCTTGCACCTAATGCACCTGTGCTGCTGGGGGGGGGGGAGTGGAAGGCAGGGGTGTCAGAGGGTATGCATAAATATAGAGGTCGATAGAGCGTAGACGTCACTCCTGTGGGGGTCCGTGGTTCGAGTTTCACACAGCCCAGATGACTGGAATGTGGATGACAATTTATATTATGTATAAACCAGTTTTATTGAATCCCTAGAAGTATTTCCCCCCCCACCCCCCAGGACAATCACAAGGACCTGGTAACTGTGGCTGCTAATAACTACCTAGTAGTTAACCCTGGTAGTTAGTCCAAGGTGTTAGTCGTAACTAGCATCTTGGACTGTCCGCGCCTCCAAGATACCACGCCAAGGTGAAAATTTCTTCTCAAGATGGTCCTGCTGCTGGGGCCTACCTGTCCCTCCAGCACGCACGCACGCACGCACGCACGCACGCATACCAGTTGATTGACGGTTGAGAGGTGGGACCAAAGAGCTGAAGTTCAACCCCCCGCCCCCGCAAGCACAATTACGTGAGTACTTGCAAACACACACACACACACACGTAGACCGCATGTGTGCTTACATGGACACACACACACACATACACACACACACACACACACACACACACACACACACACACACACACACACACACACACACACACACACGTAGATCGCATGTGTGCTTACATGGACACACACACACACACACACACACACACACGTAGACCGCATGTGTGCTTACATGGACACACACACATACACACACACACACACACACACACACACACACACACACACACACACACACACACACACACACACACACACACACACACACACACACACACATCCCTCGTCCCAGAGCTACGAGGGATGGGGTATGAAGAGCGCCTGAGGGAACTGTGCCTTACGACACTAGAAAGAAGAAGGGAGAGGGGGGACATGATAGGAACGTATAAGATACTCAGAGGAATTGACAGAGTGGACATAGACGAAATGTTCACACGGAATAGTAACAGAACGAGAGGACATGGATGGAAGCTTGAAACTCAGATGAGTCACAGAGATGTTAGAAAGTTTTCTTTTAGCGTGAGAGTAGTGGGGAAATGGAATGCACTTCAGGAACAGGTTGTGGAAGCAAATACTATTCATAATTTTAAAACCAGGTATGATAGGGAAATGGGACAGGAGTCATTGCTGTAAACAACCGATGCTCGAAAGGCGGGATCCAAGAGTCAATGCTCGATCCTGCAAGCACATATAGGTGAGTACATATAGGTGAGTACACACGTGGATCAAAGAGCCAAAGCTGAACCCCCGCAAGCACAATAAGGTGAGTACATGCCAGCAAGCACGTAAAACATACACGCACGCAAACATACACACACACACACACGCACGCACTAACGGGCCAGAGCACAAGGGGGGGGTGATATGGGAGTGTGTAGCCGCCATCAACTCAAATCAACGCACTCAATATCACGCTCCACTATTTATACCACTCTTTTTCAAGCGCTTTTCACTCTGCCTCTGTTTGTAGCGTTGATTACACGTTACACTAGGGAGGGGAGGGGGGGCTGATTGTCACGCTGGGGGGGGGGGGGAGAGAAGGATGTGATTGTTACACTGGGGGGGGGCTGATTGTCACGCTGGGGGGTCGGGGGGGGAGAAGGACCTGATTGTTACACTAGGGGGGGGGCGGAGGGGGGGGGGGAGAAGGACCTGATTGTTACACTAGGGGGGGGCCGGAGGGGGGGAGAAGGACCTGATTGTTACACTAGGGGGGAGGGAGACCTGATTGTCACGCTGGGGGGGGGGGGGAGAGAAGGATCTAATTGTTACATTGGGGGGGGGACCTGATTGTCTCGCTGGGGGGAGAGAAGGACCTGATTGTTACACTAGGGGGGGACCTGATTGTCACGCTAAGGGGGGAGAGAAGGATCTGATTGTTACACTGGGGGGACCTGATTGTCACGCTGGGGGGGGAGAGAAGGATCTGATTGTTACACTGGGGGGGACCTGATTGTCACGGGGGGGAGAGAAGGATCTGATTGTTACACTGGGGGGGACCTGATTGTCACGCTAGGTGGGGGGGAAGGATCTGATTGTTACACTGGGGGGGACCTGATTGTCACGCTGGGGGGGGGGAGAGAAGGATCTGATTGTTACACTGGGGGGGGACCTGATTGTCACGCTGGGGGGGGGGGAAGGACCTGATTGTTACACTAGGGGGGGGCCTGATTGTCACGCTAGGTGGGGGGGAAGGACCTAATTGTCACGCTGGGGGGGGAAAGAAGGATCTGATTGTTACACTGGGGGGGACCTGATTGTCACGCTAAGGGGGGGGGAGAGAAGGACCTGATTGTCACGCTGGGGGGGACCTGATTGTCACGCTGGGAGGAGCCGGGGGGGAGACCTGATTGTTACACTAGGGGGGGGGAGACCCGATTGTCACGCTGGGGGGGGCCGGGGGAGAAGGACCTGATTGTTACACTAGGGGGGAGGGAGACCTGATTGTCACGCTGGGGGGGGGGGAAGAGAACACACAAAACACCCCTCAAACGCACAATACTCATTGCAATTAAGAATATGACAATCTCCATAGCAGGTCTGAGAAATGGCTTCTAGACCTCAACCCTGACAAATACAAGGGTATGAGGATAAAACCACTACCCAAGGAACAAATCAAAACTAGAAAATAACAAAAATATATGTAAAAAGGATCGTTCTAGGGCCAAGGGGACTAATCTATGAGGACTGACTGAGGAAACTGAACCTCACTACACTCTTGGAACGAATAGAGCAGACATGACAACGACATACAAGATAACAAGAGGATTGATAAAATATAGAAACAATATCCAAATTAAGGAACGGAAGAACAAGAGGACATAACTGGAACACAGACGAGTCACACAGATGTCAGAAACATCTTTATCATTCTTAGAGTTGTAAATAGCCGATTAGACGAGCAAGTTGCCGATACCCAATTCAATTACACATTATTAAATAAAAGAAATATAAGAAAAATGAGTGAAAAGAGTGGCTGCACTGACCAACTAATGGTCAGAAAGCCGGGGTTCAAGAGCAGGCGCCCGACCTGTAAGGACAGTCACGAGAGTACAACTAGGAGAGTACACACACTCTGTGGTAATGGTCTAACTACCCCCCCCCCCCACTCCCCCCTCCACGACTTTTTACGGTATTTTCATAGGAATTAAAAGGAAAATGATTTTCAGGTTCTAATGAGAACTATTAGACTCGACTCCCGTGCTTTGCTCTGCTGCCTTGTACCGTCACGCTGGTTGGTCACGGTGGTAGGTCACGCTGGTAGGTCACGCTGGTAGGTCACGCTGGCAGGTCACGCTGGCAGGTCACACTAGCAGATCACACAGTCAAGTCACACACAGAGATCCCAACGTCGTTCCGTTCCACTTGGCCCCAAACATCATTAACATTCACGACTGCAACATGTGAAGGAGGGAGCGATGGACCGACGACTGTTTACCTGCTCACGTGTCTCCTAATTAACCCGCACTCATCACCGCTCTCGCAGAGATGGACGGTAATGTGTCCAAATTGGTCGCACGACGTCATGCCGCCCACCCCGATGGTCTGGATTGGTCGCGCGCCTTGTATGTGTTCATTAGTGTGATGAACGCATACAAGAGAGAGAGAGAGAGAGAGAGAGAGAGAGAGAGAGAGAGAGAGAGAGAGAGAGAGAGAGAGAGAGAGAGAGAGAGAGTGAGAGAGATTAAACGTGACATTTTTCGTGGAGTTCCCAGAGATGGGCTCAGGAACCTCCCTTCCCCTCTCTCTCTCTCTCTCTCTCTCTCTCTCTCTCTCTCTCTCTCTCTCTCTCTCTCTCTCTCTCTCTCTCTCTCTCTCTCTCTCCCTCGCTCCTCCGGTGCCAGCCCCACGACGCAGGAAGCCTCTGACCCCGGCACTAACCACAGACGTATTTACACAAGGGGTTAATTAATCACAGCCGAAGAGAGACGCTAATTTACCGTTAAAGCTCTTGACAAATCCAGTGTGGGTGGCCGAGACTTGGTGATGGTGGCCTCCTGTCTGATGGTGATGGTGGCCTCCTGTCTGCTGGTGATGGTGGGCTCCTGTCTGCTGGTGATGGTGATGGTGGCCTCCTGTCTGCTGGTGATGGTGGCCTCCTGTCTGCTGGTGATGGTGGCCTCCTGTCTGCTGGTGATGGTGGCCTCCTGTCTGCTGGTGATGGTGGGCTCCTGTCTGCTGGTGATGGTGATGGTGGCCTCCTGTCTGCTGGTGATGGTGGCCTCCTGTCTGCTGGTGATGGTGGCCTCCTGTCTGCTGGTGATGGTGGCCTCCTGTCTGATGGTGATGGTGGCCTCCTGTCTGATGGTGATGGTGGCCTCCTGTCTGATGGTGATGGTGGCCTCCTGTCTGATGGTGATGGTGGCCTCCTGTCTGATGGTGATGGTGGCCTCCTGTCTGATGGTGATGGTGGCCTCCTGTCTGATGGTGATGGTGGCCTCCTGTCTGATGGTGATGGTGGCCTCCTGTCTGCTGGTGATGGTGGCCTCCTGTCTGATGGTGATGGTGGCCTCCTGTCTGATGGTGATGGTGGCCTCCTGTCTGAGGGTGATGGTGGCCTCCTGTCTGATGGTGATGGTGGCCTCCTGTCTGAGGGTGATGGTGGCCTCCTGTCTGATGGTGATGGTGGCCTCCTGTCTGATGGTGATGGTGGCCTCCTGTCTGATGGTGATGGTGGCCTCCTGTCTGAGGGTGATGGTGGCCTCCTGTCTGATGGTGATGGTGGCCTCCTGTCTGCTGGTGATGGTGGCCTCCTGTCTGATGGTGATGGTGGCCTCCTGTCTGATGGTGATGGTGGCCTCCTGTCTGCTGGTGATGGTGGCCTCCTGTCTGCTGGTGATGGTGGCCTCCTGTCTGATGGTGATGGTGGCCTCCTGTCTGAGGGTGATGGTGGCCTCCTGTCTGATGGTGATGGTGGCCTCCTGTCTGAGGGTGATGGTGGCCTCCTGTCTGATGGTGATGGTGGCCTCCTGTCTGCTGGTGATGGTGGCCTCCTGTCTGATGGTGATGGTGGCCTCCTGTCTGATGGTGATGGTGGCCTCCTGTCTGCTGGTGATGGTGGCCTCCTGTCTGCTGGTGATGGTGGCCTCCTGTCTGATGGTGATGGTGGCCTCCTGTCTGATGGTGATGGTGGCCTCCTGTCTGATGGTGATGGTGGCCTCCTGTCTGATGGTGATGGTGGCCTCCTGTCTGATGGTGATGGTGGCCTCCTGTCTGATGGTGATGGTGGCCTCCTGTCTGCTGGTGATGGTGGCCTCCTGTCTGATGGTGATGGTGGCCTCCTGTCTGCTGGTGATGGTGGCCTCCTGTCTGATGGTGATGGTGGCCTCCTGTCTGAGGGTGATGGTGGCCTCCTGTCTGATGGTGATGGTGGCCTCCTGTCTGATGGTGATGGTGGCCTCCTGTCTGATGGTGATGGTGGCCTCCTGTCTGATGGTGATGGTGGCCTCCTGTCTGATGGTGATGGTGGCCTCCTGTCTGAGGGTGATGGTGGCCTCCTGTCTGATGGTGATGGTGGCCTCCTGTCTGATGGTGATGGTGGCCTCCTGTCTGAGGGTGATGGTGGCCTCCTGTCTGAGGGTGATGGTGGCCTCCTGTCTGATGGTGATGGTGGCCTCCTGTCTGATGGTGATGGTGGCCTCCTGTCTGATGGTGATGGTGGCCTCCTGTCTGATGGTGATGGTGGCCTCCTGTCTGATGGTGATGGTGGCCTCCTGTCTGAGGGTGATGGTGGCCTCCTGTCTGATGGTGATGGTGGCCTCCTGTCTGATGGTGATGGTGGCCTCCTGTCTGAGGGTGATGGTGGCCTCCTGTCTGATGCTGATGGTGATGGTGGCCTCCTGTCTGATGCTGATGGTGAAGATGGCCTCCTGTCTGCTGGTGATGGTGGCCTCCTGTCTGCTGCTGATGGTGAAGATGGCCTCCTGTCTGCTCCTGACTTGATTAAGTATACTCTGATGCAGCGTCAGAGGTGATGGTGATAGTAGTGGTGGTGATAGTGATGGTGATAGTGATGGTGATATCAATGGTATTATTTCATCGTAATCCGTCCTACAAAAATTATTACACTTAGTAACTATTAGTGTAACGAACAAAAATGAACTGCCAAAAATGTTCACGTTTTGGTCTACTGAAACAATCCAAATGGGATTCTAAACGGTATTTATATAACTCCACAATCTATCCCAGGCCTGACTAAACAAGCCTAGCTAGGCCTATTTAAGTACATCTATGTACTATATTAGGTCTAGGAAAATTTGGGTTTGATTGTTGTCTGCTTCCTCCTCTCTTCAACCACATTAACAGCTCAACAATCAACTTGTTTGGTTGCAACGGTTCATTTCTGAACGTTCAACCAATTGTTGCTAAATTGTATTATCATTTTTGAATGACGGTGAGGGGAAAATGTTGTTGTTGTTGTTGTTAAATGTTAAAATATAACTCATAAACCAATAACAGAAATATTCCCTTTTACACAGCATTTTAATTTATAAATTCTTTTAATAAATAACTTTATACGTGTACATCCATTTATGAGTTACTCATCCAACATTATTTGCAAAATTTAATTTAACAAGAAAAATGCAATATTAAACAAGCTAATATCGCGCATACATAATGGAATGCATTAGGCAGTGATGTGGTGGAGGCTGACTCTATACACAGCTTCAAGTGTAGATATTATAGAGCCCAGTAGGCTCAGGAACCTGTACACCAGTTGATTGACGGTTGAGAGGCGGGACCAAAGAGTCAGAGCTCAACCCCCGCAAGCACAAATAGGTGAGTACACACAAATACAGACACAGACACAGACACAGACACACACACACACACGGGAGCAAAGAGCCAGAGCTCAACCCCCGCAAGCAAAATTAGGTGAGTACACACACACACACACACACACACACACACACACACACACACACACACACACACACACACACACACACACACACACACCACGCAAATAGAGTGGTAGACGGTTGGAACAAGTTAAGTGAGAAGGTGGTGGAGGCCAAGACCGTCAGTAGTTTCAAAGCGTTATATGACAAAGAGTGCTGGGAAGACGGGACACCACGAGCGTAGCTCTCATCCTGTAACTACACTTAGGTAATTACACACACACACACACACACACACGTGACATACTGACCAACACAGATGAGTAGACACCCCCACACACACACAGGGGAATCGACCGGGTAAACAAGGACGAACTTTTCAACACTGGTGGGACGCGAACAAGGGGACACAGGTGGAAGCTGAGTACCCAAATGAGCCACAGAGACGTTAGAAAGAACTTTTTCAGTGTCAGAGTAGTTAGCAAATGGAATGCATTAGGAAGTGATGTGGTGGAGGCTGACTCCATTCACAGTTTCAAATGTAGATATGATAGAGCCCAATAGGCTCAGGAATCTGTACACCAGTTGATTGACGGTTGAGAGGCGGGACCAAAGAGCCAGAGCTCAACCCCCGCAAGCACAATTAGGTGAGTACAATTAGGTGAGTACAGTCCTCCACACAGTCAAACACTAAGAGACAGGAGGAAGGAAGTACCTGGAGATAGTGTAGATGATGAGGGAGTTGCCGAGGATCCCCAGCAGGAGGGTGATAACGTAGACGGTGAGGGGCGGCAGCAACTCGTCCCAGTAGTAGGTGTTCAGCGACTCGTCCAGGTCGTACTCGTAGATGTCGTAGTCCTCCACGGGTAGTGGAGAGGTGTGGTTGTCGTGGTGGGGAAGAGGAGGTCGGGGCGCTTCCGGCACCCCCTCTTCTTCCTCCCCTCGGTCAGATGGATGCATTAAAGGTGACATAATCCGGTGGTTATAGTCTTTATTTTCCCCTTATTACTAATTCCCCTTATTCACTTCTGTCTCTCTATCGGCTGCATTTGTGCCTTGTCAAACGCGGGGTTTCAATATTAATGCTAATTAGGCCATTTTGTTTGCAGGTAAGAATGTAATTGACAAGAGAACTCCCCCCCTCCCACAAAGTCAGAATAGTTACATAGCATTGTCTGTGTCACAGAATATTCCAGTTTGAGATATCAGTCTGGATGCCACCACGGATGGAACATAAGCCAAGCGTTATGTTGTGTTCAACGAGGACTCCCACTTAACGCCAATTGGCTACAAAAACAATCCCTGCCGTCTTAAGTGGTTGGGCACCATTCCTTTCCCCCCCGTCCCATCCAAACTCCTTATCCTAAACCCCTTCCGAGTGCTATATAGTCATAATGGCTTGACGCTTTTCCCTGAAAATTCCCTCGTGTTTGTAATTACTCTTTTATGAAGTTATTTAACATTTTTATTATTTGATAATAACCGCACTGGTTTAACAAGATAAAAGCCACTTACGACAGACCTGCGAAGCGTCCCGTTTTGAGAACTGTCGTAGCTGTCCCTTCCGAGCAAGTGCCGTTGCTGGTGACCATAAAGGAACATGGTTTAAACATTACAGTAGCATCTTTCGCCCGCTAATGTGTCTCGTGTGTGCGATGCCTCGTTACCACCTCTCTCCCGCACTTCCAGTAACGTCTAATATTGTGCGCCGCACCAATAACGCTCCCCCCAATTCCACGCCGTGACACGAACGCACAATAGCCTCACAGTAACCTTGGCTGGTCTTCACTACCTGTAATAATATCTCACACACACACACTCACACACACACACACACACACACACACACACACACACACACACACACACACACACACACACACACACACACACACACACACACACACACACAAGTGTAAACATTCACGTCACCCTCACGACCGTCTTGACTATCGTACCCTCGGGGGCGTGAGAACGTACCCGAGGCCACAATCTAAAGGAGGCCAGCGACCAGCCCCATGGTAGGAAGGCCCTCTACCCAAAAGTATTTAATGGTTCATTTAAGCTTCCTCCCGGCACTGCCGTTACTTTGAGGTAGTTTCTCTTGGTGTATTGTAGTGCTTTCTCTGTTGTCTCGCCTGCCTCCTGCCGCTGCCTCTCACAAACATTCTCACCGGCAATTTACCTGCAGGGAATATTTCAGCTAGATTTTGCGATCTTCCCAACTTACGGTGAGGGTGTTTGCGCTTCCCTTGCCTAGGGCCGAGGACTATGAAGCATACTTAAAAAAAAGACTAAAAAATTGAGTGACAGACTCACGATTGTCAGCAGACAACGAAGAACGTCTTAGTTTTCTGCTCTGTTTTTATGTCAGATTACGATTGCAATACACCAGATGCTTCGAGAAGCAGAGCGAGATAGAGAAGTGACTGGAAGTCGTACGGAATCTGTCATATCAAGTCGTATCAATCTGAGCGCTGCCTCCCACTACCATCACTTCAACGGCTCGGCTTGAAAAAAAACAACTTCGACTCAAATAACAAAAATTGACCGTATATGAGCCATAGACACGTCAGAACACGTCGTAATCAAGTCCTGACACGCCTCCAACACGTTAGAACACGTTGTAAACGTGTCAGACCACTCCAGGATATGTCCTAATCACGTCATTCGTACTGTTCCCATTTAAACACCGTCGTCTCAACATCGTCAACATCTCCCCCCTCTACCGATAACGTGTCCCCTCGGCGTTGCATCTATGTTGCGTCGGTTCAGAGCGCAATACCAACCCAAACATTTTTTTTCCTTTCAGCGCCGCAAATTTTTAAATGAAAAAACGCGGCGGCTTTTCAAAACTTTGGGGGAAATTTTTTTCGGTTCGAGATGAATGAGGCGTCGAGTGTCACTTTATGACCGGAATCTGAAATATATATTTTTATTTTAGGCTTTACAATAAATGGTTACTCGGTAAAAAGTGATTTTTCAGGTTTTAATTTATCATGCTGTTATCGCATCGATATTGTCTTTATATCTCACTAAGCTTGATTCTATGTCTTCACATGGCCACGCTAAGATTTAACCGTCACTTTCAGACAGATTCAACGTCACTTTCAGACAGATTCACAGTCCCTTCAAGACAGATTCAACGTCGCTCCAAGGCAGATTCACCGCCACTTCAAGACAGACCCACCGTCACCTCAAGACAGCTTCCCCGCCACTTCAAGACAGACCCACCGTCACCTCAAGACAGCTTCACCGCCACTTCAAGACAGCTTTACCGTCACCTCAAGACAGCTTCACCGTCACAAGACAGACTCACAAAGAGAGAGCGACCAAGCGGGCGGTAAATGACAATATTGCCGTCTAAACCATCGCTGTCACACACACAACTGACCAGTTTGCTGGAGAATCATTCCCCTGTAAAATGAAACAATTGTTCGGTTGTACGATTTGTTCGGACGAACGGATTATTCGGACGAATTCATTGTTCGCGTGAACGAGCTATTCGGAAAGATGAGTTGGATTGATAAATTAATTGTTTGGAAGAATGCATTGTTTGGATAAATGAATGGTTTGGATAAGTGAATTGTTCGGATAAAATGAATTGTTCGTACAAATGAATTGTTCGGATAAATGAATTGTTCGGATAAGTGAATTGGAGTACTTTTTTTGTACGCAATTAATGGCACTCGGCTTAGTCGAGGACTAGTTGCTACCATTTGCTGTTTTAATGCCTTAATGTCCTCGTTACGGTCACAATAATTGGTGAACGATGCCGTTAGTAGATTTTATTAGCTTGCTCTCATAAGCTTGTTTCGTTAATACCCCACGTCTGCTTCGTTAATCCCCCACGTCTGCTTCGTTAATATCACGTCTGCTTCGTTAATCCCCCACGTCTGCTTCGTTAATATCACGTCTGCTTCGTTAATCCCCACGTCTGCGTTGCAAACAGATCCAACACGCCCCAAATACACAAATTCCTAGAAATATATATTATGTAAACAATTACCTTACGTTCTCCAGCAATTACATTTATATCCTCAACAAATGAGTGTGTTTACTGTGTGATGAAGAACAAACACACTGTTCTTGTTCTCGAGTTTTGTTTGTCTTGATGTATATTATATAAAAGTATATTATATAGTCTTCTGATTTATAGTTTAACTGTTTATGTTTCAGACAATTTTTTGTTTTTATCTTTATTTTTATTTTTGTTATTCTAGTGAGGTTTTATTTTTTTCAACGACACTAAGTTAAAAAAAAAAATTTATGCTTATTTTACGTTTTTTCAGCGGGGCTAAGTTGTCTTTTTTTTATTTTATTTTAGCTGCGCTAAGTTTTTTTCAGCGGCACTAAGTTGTCGTTTTTTTTTTTTCAGCGGCACTAAGTTGTCGTTTGGTGTTTTTTTCAGCGGCACTAAGTTGTTGTTTGGTGTTTTTTTCAGCGGCACTAAATTGTCGTTTAGTGTTTTTTTCAGCGGCACTAAGTTGTCGTTTAGTGTTTTTTTCAGCGGCACTAAGTTGTCGTTTAGTGTTTTTTCAGTGGCACTAAGTTGTCGTTTAGTGTTTTTTCAGCGGCACTAAGTTGTCGTTTAGTGTTTTTTTCAGCGGCACTAAGTTGTCGTTTAGTGTTTTTTCAGCGGCACTAAGTTGTCGTTTAGTGTTTTTTCAGCAGCACTAAGTTGTCGTTTAGTGTTTTTTTCAGTGGCACTAAGTTGTCGTTTAGTGTTTTTTCAGCAGCACTAAGTTGTCATTTGGTGTTTTTTTCAGTGGCACTAAGTTGTCGTTTAGTGTTTTTTCAGTGGCACTAAGTTGTCGTTTAGTGTTTTTTTCAGCGGCACTAAGTTGTCGTTTAGTGTTTTTTCAGCAGCACTAAGTTGTCGTTTAGTGTTTTTTTCAGTGGCACTAAGTTGTCGTTTGGTGTTTTTTTTCAGCGGCACTAAGTTGTCATTTGGTGTTTTTTTCAGTGGCACTAAGTTGTCGTTTAGTGTTTTTTTCAGCGGCACTAAATTGTCGTTTTGTGTTTTTTCAGTGGCACTAAGTTGTCGTTTTGTGTTTTTTTCAGTGGCACTAAGTTGTCGTTTGGTGTTTTTTTCAGCGGCACTAAGTTGTCGTTTAGTGTTTTTTTCAGCGGCACTAAGTTGTCGTTTTGTGTTTTTTTTCAGTGGCACTAAGTTGTCGTTTTGTGTTTTTTTTCAGTGGCACTAAGTTGTCGTTTGGTGTTTTTTTCAGCGGCACTAAGTTGTCGTTTGGTGTTTTTTTCAGCGGCACTAAGTTGTCGTTTGGTGTTTTTTTCAGTGGCACTAAGTTGTCGTTTTGTGTTTTTTCAGTGGCACTAAGTTGTCGTTTGGTGTTTTTTTTCAGATATTTTACAATATTTCTCCACCTGTGTTTACATTATATGATCACAGTGCAATTAACAGGGAGGACGATGACGTCACTGGCGAAATAGCAATGACGATGACGTCACTGGCGAAATAGGGAGGACGATGACGTCACTGGCGAAATAGGAAGGTCAATGACGTCACTCTCAAGTGGCGCCATTCCTAGAAAAAATACAGAACAGAACAGTTATAATATTAAAATTAAAAAAAATCTAATTTTATTTTATTCTTCATGAAGCGAAGAATTTACAATAATATATTAAACCAGGCATGAGTCACAATAACGTGGCTAAAGTATGTTGACCAGACCACACACTAGACAGTGAAGGGACGACGACGTTTCGGTCCATCCTGGACCATTCTCAATCGACTTGAGAAAAGTCCAGGACGGACCGAAACGTCGTCGTCCCTTCACCTTCTAGTGTGTGGTCTGGTCAACATATTAAACCAGATTTGCCTCCAAAAAGAAAGCTTTATCACTCCCCGAAACGTTTACAAATGTGACACATACAGGAATATCACACGTGAGTCCCATCCAGCGACTGTTGTATCAAATCCTACAATTCGTTTTACAAGCGGCTTTCACTTCCCTCCAGATCCTCGCAACTGACTTTTTGACATTCATGCCTGGAGCTGAGCTGTATATACTTCCTCGCGCCTTGTTCACACACACACACACATCTATATATACATTTATTATTAAATATGACCGAAAAAGTAAGATTAATAATTCTAACACGAATTTTCTCTATGTTTCTTATATTTCTTTTCACTGTTGATGGTAACTGAAAAATCAATTCTCCAAAATTCATTTTTATTTCTAGTCTGACGCGACACTTGAACGCGTTTCGTAAAACTTATTACATTTTCAAAGACTTTAGTTTACACACACACACACAACTATAACTGAACAGAGTTCAAACAGCTTCGATATACATTTATATATATATAGTGTGTGCGTGTATCACATAATATAAAACCCTAAGGTTCACAGTGAACCAGACACTCCCACTACTCTCTTTTACACAGATTAAACTGTTGCACTCACTTCACAAGGCTGCCACACTTGCCACCCACTCTCTTGCAAACCTTCAAAATACACACACACCCTCAATTTTTCAAACCCAAACCCAAACGACTCCTTTTATCACACTACAAAGTCAAAATGCAACAGCTTCCCAAGAATCTCTGAAAACTCATCTGTTTATATGAAGAATTTGTATAATCGTATTACTCTAATACATTAACATCGGTCCCTACTTCATAAAATATACGTTGTTTAGCGTCATTATATACGTGCTACATGTATACTGTATTCGGTATAGATACTGGTCATTGAGACAATCCACAGGGGCTGTGATAAGGTCTCGAACATACGTGTTGGGTATTCCCAGACACATCACGACTCCTGTGGATTTTTTTCATTGATCCATCAGCTTACTGTGATTTCTCTGTGCATACTACTCATTGTTATCTTTCATAAAATTACATTAATATCATAACGGATGTGATAAACATCATTATATCGTATGTATCATTATTTTATCTGTTGAATTATATCAAATTTGAATTAAATATACGAACATATTCCTAATTATATATTGTTAAACCAATGTTTATTATATATTATATAAGTATGCAGCTGCCTTAGACTATATGAAGGGCTAGTGTGTCGAGAACTTACTATCATACTATCCTATGTTATCAGCTCCTATCATACAGGATGGTTAACCATACAGGGGGAATATAGTCAGTGTCCTACTTTAGATGCATCATAAGGCTATCCTCTACAACACGAAGTTGATACAAGTAATTACACAGCTCCAGGTACCTCATACCAGCAGGTTTGATGGGTCCAATGACTGGACATTCAACAGTGCATGAGATTATGACCCCCCCCCCTCCAGTTCCTGCTCATACGTTTGCTCATCGAGGGATGAAGATTGGGAGATTCATCACCTGCAGGCACCTGCTAGGGAACCTAACCTAACCTAACCTACAGGCACCTGTCAGGGAACCTAACCTAACCTACAGGCACCTAACAGGGAACCTAACCTAACCTACAGGCACCTGTCAGGGAACCTAACCTAACCTACAGGCACCTGTCAGGGAACCTAACCTAACCTACAGGCACCTAACAGGGAACCTAACCTAACCTACAGGCACCTAACAGGGAACCTAACCTAACCTACAGGCACCTGTCAGGGAACCTAACCTAACCTACAGGCACCTGTCAGGGAACCTAACCTTACCTAACCTACAGGCACCTGCCAGAGAACATTTCAGGACGCAGCGATTTTCTTGAAACTCTACGGGACCTGCCACCCAGGGTTCACTATATACAGTTTAGTGGGAAGTGGTACGAGGGAGATGAAGGGAAAGATGGAAGAGGGAAGGGAGAAGAGGAGGACGAGAGATGGGGAGGAAAGGAATGTTGACTGGGGGAAGAAGGAAATGGGGAATAAAGTTAAATGGAGTGAAAGAGGGGAGAGGACAAAGACGTGTGGGAGAGAGAGGAGTGGGAGACGCTTTAGTAACTCATGTGTGAGTGTGTGTGTGTGTGTGTGTGTGTGTGTGTGTGTGTGTGTGTGTGTGTGTGTGTGTGTGTGTGTGTGTGTGTGTGTGTGTGTGAGACAGACAGACAGAGAGAGAGATAGAGAGAGAGAGATAGAGAGAGAGAGAGAGAGAGAGAGAGAGAGAGAGAGAGAGAGAGAGAGAGAGAGAGAGAGAGAGAGAGAGAGAGAAGAGAGAAAGAGAGAAAGAGAGAGAGAGAGAGTTAGAGAGAGAGTTAGAGAGAGAGTTAGAGAGAGAGTTAGAGAGAGAGTTAGAGAGAGAGAGAGAGAGAGAGAGAGAGAGAGAGAGAGAGAGAGAGAGAGAGAGAGAGAGAGAGAGAGAGAGAGAGAGAGAGAGAGAGAGTGTGCGTGCGTGTGTTCCAGAACCTATGACAAACCAATCCGTCATCTCACCAAATACGTCGCATTTTTTTCTTACGAAACCAACCCATCCATTAAAAAATGTGACGTATTAGTCAAATTCAATCGCCATAATATTGACGTATTTCATGCAACGGCTACAATACGTCAGGTGTGTCGCTGCTTGGGTTACCACATCTCTGCCACGACAAAACAGTTGTAGCCATGACCCTTGCAGGAGGTTGAAAAAGGAGGAGGAGGTAGTGGAGGCGTCATGTATATGTATCCAGATATATATGTACCAGCACGCGCACATCTAGGAGGCCAAGTGTTTGTGTCAAGCATTTTCCAGGTCACGATCAGGAACTCTCTCAAGACATACTTCTCAGGGTCTCTATAACGAGACAGGTAACACCTTGTAAACCAGGGATCAGCTACCACAAAAACTGCCCGATTGTTTTCCCTCGTATATTGGGACCTTTAACAGGTGACTATACACACATATTATATATATTATATATTATATATTGTTGTAATCCACAAGTTAGTAGGAATTATTAGCTAGAGGATCATTACTACAACACTTAACGAATGATGATTGAAAGTACATGTAAGTAGACAGACTATGGATCACATATCTAAGAAAGGTCAATGGATTAAGACCGAAGCTGTTTAGCCAAATTAATAATTCCTGGAAAGAGGAATTATTCTTCGTCAGGCTTCTAGGAACAAGGTTACCGCTCTAGGGATAAGGTTAATCGGATTATACCTTCCTCAAGAGGCGTGGTGAAATGTTTGAGGCCATGGCTGACTGGAGGCAGTCTGGTTGTGGGAGTGGAACTAGCAAGTCCTCCGAGGTCCCCGTTTGCGGCAGCAGCGAAGTGTAGCAGACAGCTATGCGAGAGCCTGTTGTGATCTTAGTGACCAAGTTAAGTCTGCAGTATGTGAGTATTGAATGTAAGACTAACCGGGTGTGGAGCGTTGTAGTAATCATTCCGTATTAGGGACTTAGGCGGAAGTTACGAGTGTGTGTGGTGATCGCGGAGGTCAAGTGGTCTATAGGTATTGGAAGTGTATTGACCTAATAGAGTATGTTAATATATTATTGTTTGTCAGAGTCTATTCTTTGTAATTAAATGACAAAACACGACGGCCTTTAAATACCTTCCATGTGTTCACTCATTGTGTTCCAGTACAAACCTAGTGGTACGCCTCAAGGGTCTGGTGTGTGTAGGAGTACACGGTGGTAGTAACGGTTGCTGAGGCAAGGTGTTATGTGTTGTGTAATCGCTGTGTTCGGAATGAACCGGGGTTCAGCGTCACGACAATATGAGTGTGTGTATATATTCACCTAGTTGTGCTTGCAGGGGTTGAGCTCTGCTCTATCAGCCCGCCTCTCAACTGTCAATTAATTGTTACTAACTACTAACTTTTTTTATACACATCACACACACACTCAAGGAAGCAGCCCGTGACGGCTGACTAACTCCCAGGTACCTATTTACTGCTAGGTAACAGGGGCATCAGGGTGAAAGAAACTCTGCCCATTGTTTCTCGCCGGCGCGCACGCACACACACACACACCAGGAAACAGCCCGTAGCAGCTCTCTAACCCTTAGGTACCTATTTACTGCAAGGTAACAGGGGCATAAGGGTGAAGGAAACTCTGGCCATTTGTTTTTCTGGCGGTGCCGGGGATTGAACCCCAGTCCCTAGGTCCACAAGTCTAGAGCGCTGTCCACTCAGCCACCAGCCCTCCCCCTTTGTGTGTGTGTTTTGCGGTGTTCGCTAAATACAAATATGCATGGACTGAGATTGAACAAAAGAGAATAGAAAAGACAGAACAGCACTACGCAGCGAGGAGGTTACCCAATCAAGATGACAGCTTGATCTGGATCTCCATTTTCCTTCGTCTTGAAACTATTTTCAATTTCTCCCACTGTCGGCTTGGAGCAGTGGGTGTCGTATTAACCCGGCAAGTCTGTCTCTGTCTCTGTCTCTTTGTCTCTCTCTCTCTGTCTCTCTGTCACTCTCTCTGTCTCTCTGTCTCTGTCTCTCTCTCTCTCTCTCTCTCTCTCTCTCTCTCTCTCTCTCTCTCTCTCTCTCTCTCTCTCTCTCATGCTGAGAGAAGAAGGAACCAAAACACAAACCGGCTGTTTTGGATGAGCGTGTTTGATGTCAAGTTCTTCTGCTATGTCAAGTTCATTTCAATTGCATGCGTCGATTATTTCGGTGTTGCTGATCAAGGCCTTTGATGGTCGGTCTGGCTGCAGAAGGAAAAGTGATGTGATATTGAAGCTGTGTTGTTTATGTATAGTCAGACAGCTTAAAAAATATATGTATCTTGCCTGTATATCAATACGTGGAGAATATTCAGGATGGTAGTTCCCAAATGGGCGTTATAAAAGCATTGATACTGATTCTCTCAAAGCGTTGCACTCTTGGTGTTTTGTAGCGTTCTAATGGTCAGGTTAGGCAGACATCTTTCTCTTGTAGCAAGTCATGATACTGGTGTTGTAAATTATCAGATAGTTGATGAGTCACAATGACATGGCTAAAATATGTTGACCAGACCACACACTAGAAGGTGAAGGGACGACGACGACGTTTCGGTCCGTCCTGGACTTGAGAATGGTCCAGGACGAACCGAAACGTCGTCGTCCCTTCACCTTCTAGTGTGTGGTCTATCACATTGAGGGTGATAACCCTCTCACTCCAGCCAGGTAATTTCCGGCATCCTCTCTGATTTGCATGCAATTTGGGGCACTTATAGATCCCAGTGAGAGAAATTAAATAGCTTTGGTCTCACAGCTGTAGCTACTAAAACGGTTCCAGAGATAAGTGACCTTGAATTTTGCAAAAAAAAAAATATATATATTTTCCAAGATCTTGCCTTATTTCAAGAGGAAGTATGTCGGCTCCTATAGCACATACTTCCTCATATGTCGGCTCCTATAGCACATACTTCCTCATATGTCGGCTCCTATAGCACATACTTCCTCATATGTCGGCTCCTATAGCACATACTTCCTCATATGTCGGCTCCTATAGCACATACTTCCTCATATGTCGGCTCCTATAGCACATACTTCCTCATATGTCGGCTCCTATAGCACATACTTCCTCATATGTCGGCTCCTATAGCACATACTTCCTCATATGTCGGCTCCTATAGCACATACTTCCTCATATGTCGGCTCCTATAGCACATACTTCCTCATATAGCGGCTCCTATAGCACATACAAAGTTCATTCACTTACCAGGTCAAGGTTTTCAAATAAGGTCATGTCCACTGAAAAAAAAGTTGCTACTGATCTATTACAATACTCCAAAAAAAATGTATATACTGATATACACATACTTACCAATTAATGGTTTGATTTTGAAAAAAAATCCGAGTTAAAGTCCAATGACCTATCTAAGGTCAAAGGTTAAATTAAGTCAACGTTTTTTTTTACCAACGTAAATTAAGTCAATATGCATAGAATAAACGCTGGAGAGACACTTAATAGCGTTACAATGGTATTTGAAGGAACTCGACATGTACCATATGAGCCGAATTACGTCCAATTAAAACAAGTCATGATCTCAGAAAAGCCATGACACCTTGAGCCAAAAAGAATCAAGATCGCGTATCTCCTTTCAGCTACAGAGGTGAGACAAAAGTCCTTCAAGTTCTCTCACTGCAAAGCAAATTGCGTCGGAATCAAAGATGGCGCCGGAAAATGTGTTGGTCATCTGGGGTGAAGCCGCTTGGGCAGTCTGGGGTGATGATGAATATGACAGGGATAGTGATGATGAATATGACAGGGATAGTGTAGGTAGTTAATCTTCCTGGTCGTCGCTTCCCCTCCTTCACGTATCTGTTATTGCAACCAATGGTTGATAAGGACCAGCCAGTTGCCTTACTCTGACGTCCCCGTCAACCTGGTCAACCTGTCCCCCGTCAACCTGTGCCCCGTCAACCTGTCTCCCGTCAACCTGTGCCCCGTCAACCTGTCCCCCGTCAACCTGTGCCACCGTCAACCTGTCTCCCGTCAACCTGTGCCCCCGTCAACCTGTGCCCCCGTCAACCTGGTGGAGCCCCCGCCTGACTTCCTGACCAACAGCTTCCACCTGGAGAACAGCAAGGGTTGACGTGGCACCACTAAGAGCACTTCACTGGTGCCAATTAGTGCCACTCGTGTGCACTATTCCCCCCTCTAACGTGCACACTATGTCCTCTCCTCTCTACCACTCCCCCCTCTCTGCTTTATCCTCTCTGCCTCTCTTCCCTCTCCGGCCTAACCTAACCTTCGCTATCTTCCCACTCACCCCAAAAGAACACCTCTCCAATCCTCTCCCTTCATCCCAATCCCAAATCAATACTCCGACGTATATTGATTCACAAATTATACAGAGTAAACCCCGAGTTTGCTGGCAAGTTTACCCCCGCCAAGGTGTCTATCTTGCACGGTTGAAGATCTGTTTAGTCTTGAAAAATATATATATATACATAGGGAAGACAGATTTGAAGACGCCTTCTTTCCCACAAGGCGGGACCAAAGAGCTAGAGCTCAACCCTCCCGCAAGCACAAATAGGTGAGTACAAAAGCACGTGTTTGAGCCTAAACAAAAGGCTAAAAGACTTCACAAAAAAAACGATTCAAAACTCAAAAAAAAAACATCATGAACGACAAGCTACTCTCCACAGATCTTCTTGAGGTTATCTTGAGATGATTTCGGGGCTTTAGTGTCCCCGCGGCCCGGTCCTCGACCAGGCCTCCACCCCCAGGAAGCAGCCCGTGACAGCTGACTAACACCCAGGTACCTATTTTACTGCTAGGTAACAGGGGCATAGGGTGAAAGAAACTCTGCCCATTGTTTCTCGTCGGCGCCTGGGATCGAACCCAGGACCACAGGATCACAAGTCCAGCGTGCTATCCGCTCGGCCGACCGGCTCCGCAGATACGCTAAAAGAAGATAAAACCCTAAAAAAAACCTGTTAGACACAAAAAAAGCTATCCACTACAAAAAAGCTATCCACTACAAAAAAGCTATCCACCACAAAAAAGCTATCCACCACAAAAAAGCTATCCACTACAAAAGCTATCCACTACAAAAGCTATCCACTACAAAAAAGCTATCCACCACAAAAAAGCTATCCACTACAAAAAAGCTATCCACTACAAAAAAGCTATCCACTACAAAAAAGCTATCCACCACAAAAAAGCTATCCACTACAAAAAAGCTATCCACTACAAAAAAGCTATCCACTACAAAAAAGCTATCCACCACAAAAAAGCTATCCACTACAAAAAAGCTATCCACTACAAAAAAGCTATCCACTACAAAAAAGCTATCCACTACACAAAAGCTATCCACTACAAAAAAGCTATCCACTACAAAAGCTATCCACTACAAAAAAGCTATCCACTACAAAAGCTATCCACTACAAAAAAGCTATCCACTACAAAAGCTATCCACTACAAAAAAGCTATCCACTACAAAAGCTATCCACTACAAAAAAGCTATCCACTACAAAAAAGCTATCCACTACAAAAAAGCTATCCACTACAAAAAAGCTATCCACCACAAAAAAGCTATCCACCACAAAAAAGCTATCCACTACAAAAGCTATCCACCACAAAAAAAGCTATCCACCACAAAAAAGCTATCCACCACAAAAAAGCTATCCACTACAAAAAAGCTATCCACTACAAAAAAGCTATCCACTACAAAAAAGCTATCCACCACAAAAAAGCTATCCACCACAAAAAAGCTATCCACCACAAAAAAGCTATCCACCACAAAAAAGCTATCCACCACAAAAGCTATCCACCACAAAAAAAGCTATCCACTACAAAAAAGCTATCCACTACAAAAAAGCTATCCACCACAAAAAAGCTATCCACCACAAAAAAGCTATCCACCACAAAAGCTATCCACCACAAAAAAAGCTATCCACCACAAAAAAGCTATCCACCACAAAAAAGCTATCCACTACAAAAAAGCTATCCACTACAAAAAAGCTATCCACCACAAAAAAGCTATCCACCACAAAAAAGCTATCCACCACAAAAGCTATCCACCACAAAAAAGCTATCCACCACAAAAAAGCTATCCACCACAAAAAAGCTATCCACCACAAAAAAGCTATCCACCACAAAAAAGCTATCCACCACAAACACCTGCCCACAAAAAGCTGACACAAAATATTACCCTAAAAAAAAAAGCTATATTTCGCAATTCAAAAACAAAAAGATATCCGCCACAAAACCTAATCCACCACAAAAAAAAGATATCAGACAAAAAAAGCTATCGCGTCAAAAAGATGGAGTGAATCTGAGGAATAGAGAAGAGGAACAGGAAGCGGGCCAAAGGGGTAACTTCTATGTATCAATAGAGCCAATCAGTGCCAAATACGTCACCTCTTCACGCGAGAGAAGAGGAGGTAAGGAAAGAGGAGAAGAAGGAGAAAGAAGACTTCCTCAAACAGAAGGGGGTGAAAACACGGAAAAAATCGCAAGACGAAGAGACGGAGAGAAGAGGAAATTGCAGAAGAGACAGAGGAAAGAAGGAAGAACGTGGAAACAGAAAGGAATCTAAACAGATGAAGGAGAGAGAAAGAAACGTAGAGAGTAACTTTGGTAGGGTCATTGAGTTCTTAAATTATTATTATATATATATATATATATATAATGACGGGTTTCTTAAGACTGCAGAGTATAACTGGATGTTAGCTGACTTTTGATAGCTGACTGGATAATCCCAGTCAGCTATCAGTCGGCCGGCCCAGTCAGACCGGGCCGCGGGGACACTAAAGCCCCGAAATCAAGATGACGATTAAACCATCGAAAAGGTGGCACGGGCATGAATAGCCCGTAAGTGGTGGCCCTTTTGAGCCATTACCAGTATCAAGAGCTGATACTGGAGATCTGTGGAGGTGCAACTGCACCCTGCGTGACGGGAGATGTCTCCCGGACCAAGTGGTGACCAAATGGTGCCCCGAAATCATCTCAAGATAACCATTTGACTTAGGAATCAGTTAGCAGGTGATCATTTGATGCGTGTTTAATGTGAAGTACTTGTGCTATGTCCGATCTCTTATTGTTGCTCTATGTCAATCGTTTCGGTGATCAACTAATACAACTACTTCTGGTTTGGATGTGAGAACAAATGCTGGATTTTGTTGTGGTTATGTGTTGTTCATGCGGCGCTAGGCACGTGATGTTGCCGTCGACCGGGCCGCGGGGACGCTAAGCCCCGGAAGCACCTCAAGGTAGGTCCTGACGATATATTGACTATATAGTTAGGACTGACAATCCCTACATTGGTAGGCAAAGGTATACTCAAAATTCTTATTTTTCAAGGTGCTGTGTTTGACGTCTGGAGCGTTCTTCGTGAGACAGACGGTGGTGATCACACTATACACCATGAGATTGACAGTTGAGAGGTGTCAGAGAGCCGAAGCTCAATCCCCCGTACGCACAACAAGGTGACTGCACTCTAAACACAACCCAGAAGACAAGACACATGACCACTGATCACTAGAAACCGAACACCGCCACGTTATTCATTGAGAACTCTCTCAACACCAAAAGCAATGCCATGAAGATGAATATTGTCTATGGAATAACATGTCCACTTAGGGATTGTCGGTCCTGAAGATATTAATATAGAGGCAAGACAACATCTCTTTCAAGGCCCCAGACTATGAACAAACAATAAGATTTCATAAAAGATCACAACATTTTCACACACTCAAACCTTCACCAGAGAGATCCGGACCGGCAGCACCGAAATAATTGACAGACATGACAGAAACAAGAGCCTGGACATAGTAGAAGTCCTTTACATTAAACGCTTTCAACAATCAATTCCCTATGCTCATTCTCCCTTCAGTAACACCAAGAGACACGCTTGACGCTTTACCCAAAGCCAATAAGAATGCACAGCCCAGTTAACATGTCCGATCAAGTTGGAAGACAGTCTACGGGCTCACCATAACCGGTGCTACTTGGAACTTTTGTTCCGAGTAGCGAATCTTAAACAACAACAAGATCAAGTTGGTAACCACCTCATCTCTCAGCACACCTGCATAATCTATATATTGTGGTTTTATATTTTGTATTCACTTACGGGGCTATTCATGCCCGTGCCACCTCTAGGGTGGCAAGCTTTGTATTCACTTACGGGCTATTCATGCCCGTGCCACCTCTAGGGTGACTTAATCTTCATCAAGCTTTGTATTCACTTACGGGCTATTCATGCCCGTGCCACCTCTAGGGTGGCTTAATCTTCATCAATCTTTATATTCACTTATGGGCTATTCATGCCCGTGCCACCTCTTGGGTGACTTAATCTTCATCAAGCTTTGTATTCACTTACGGCCTATTCATGCCCGTGCCACCTCTAGGGTGGCTTAATCTTCATCAATCTTTGTATTCACTTACGGGCTATTCATGCCCGTGCCACCTCTTGGGTGACTTAATCTTCATCAATCAATCACTTTTTCCTGTCCCTCTGAGGATGCTAAGTCGAAATTAACAAAACACGTCCAACTGTCTTCCTAACTGAAGAGCCTAACCAATCAACAGCTTGTGCCAGAGTCATCGACCTAAGCATTTGTGAGAATAACAAAGACGCCTCCTAGCATCACCTCCTGGGAGGAATTCAGCGCCTCAAGTCTCCTCGCGGCCCCAATCGTCAGTAATTGTAACGTTTCTCCTAATTCAAGTGGCAGTTGTATCGCGTGGGAGGAACGGGGATGGCTGCAAGAGGCGGAGAAATGAGCCTTGGGCTGCAGCGTCATAAGGAACATCCCCATCCCGGTGGCCAAAGACAGGCCGATGTACATACATACTCCCTTACCTTGAAAGGTCACCCCCACCTGCCCACCCCAACCCAAAACTTCAACACCACCCAACCCCCAGCTTTCCCAAGCCTCGCTTTCAACCCCCTCCCCTCTCCCCTCAACCCCCGCAGGGCTCCTGGGTTCCAGCTGCCTCTACTGCACCTCAAGCAGCGTCCCCGTCAGAATCACCAGCCTGAACTATTTATGTGATACGTAAAAAAATCCAATCTTTTAGCCTATCTAGAATCGTGCGAACTCAGACAATCCACTAAAACCATCGAATCCCCATGCATAGAAAACGGGAATATTTGTGAGCCGTTACTCTGCTGATTGGCTACGTCTGTAACGTTTAAAACGTAAGAAACGCGACCTATTGCGATGACGGGTTGGAATCACAATGGTTCTGGCCCACACGAACAGTACTCGTTTCCCCCTCGTTTCCTTCGACGATGCGAGAAAGTAGCCATTTACGTCTTTTCCTATACGAAAACGCTTATTTTAAACATTTGAAAACATATCTTATTTTTCATATTCCGATGACGAATGGTTTCCAACTCCATATGAGATCAATCGTGTTCTCTCGATCTTTGAATAATTGTTCGAAATTATGTATTTTATATTTATTTTAATTATCAATGTAGTCTGCTCATTTTCTCCAATCTTACGATAGTGACATAATTATCACTATCCTAAGTCTTAAGTACAGAAGGTGACACACAAGGGTGGTAACACTTGTAATGTTATCACTTAATAGTATCACTACACTTCAAGAGGTCTAGCGTAACGCAAAGTGGATCGTTATTAAGTAACTACTAAAATATTCCAACTATTCCCGGTGAACCGGTAACAGTGTAGTTAGACTCGTTAAGAAACTCGTTGATTCACTTTACAAGTGATATTATATATAACGTTAGGTTGGACCAGGTTAGGCTGGATCAGGTTAGGCTGCATCAGATTAGGCTGGGTCAGGTTAGGCTGGATCAGGTTAGGCTGGATCAGGTTAGGCTGGACCAGGTTAGGCTGGATCAGGTTAGGCTGGACCAGGTTAGGCTGGATCAGGTTAGGCTGGATCAGGTTAGGCTGGATCAGGTTAGGCTGGGTCAGGTTAGGTTGGACCAGGTTAGGCTGGATCAGGTTAGGCTGGACCAGGTTAGGCTGGATCAGGTTAGGCTGCAACAGGTTAGGCTGGATCAGGTTAGGCTGCATCAGGTTAGGCTGCACCAGGTTAGGCTGGACCAGGTTAGGCTGGACCAGGTTAGGCTGCATCAGGTTAGGCTGGACCAGGTTTGGCTAGGTTAGGTTATTATAGGTTTAGTTGGGTCTGGGTTTGGATAGGTTGTCTTAGGTCACGCTTGTCCAGGTTGAGGAAGGTCAAGATAAATTATTTTAGATTAGATTAATTCTAGTTATATATATATATATATATATATATATATATATATATATATATATATATATATATATATATATGTCGTACCTAGTAGCCAGAACTCACTTCTGAGCCTACTATGCAAGGCCCGATTTGCCTAATAAGCCAAGTTATCATGAATTAATATATTTTCTCTAATTTTTTTCTTATGAAATGATAAAGCAACCCATTTCATTATGTAAGAGGTCAATTTTTTTTTATTGGAGTTAAAATTAACGTAGATATATGACCGAACCTAACCAACCCTACCTAACCTAACCTAACCTATCTCTATAGGTTAGGTTAGGTTAGGTAGCCGAAAAAGTTAGGTTAGGTTAGGTTAGGTAGGTTAGGTAGTCGAAAAGCAATTAATTCATGAAAACTTGGCTTATTAGGCAAATCGGGCCTTGCATAGTAGGCTCAGAAGTGAGTTCTGGCTACTAGGTACGACATATATATATATATATATATATATATATATATATATATATATATATATATATGTCGTACCTAGTAGCCAGAACTCACTTCTCAGCCTACTATGCAAGGCCCGATTTGCCTAATAAGCCAAGTTTTCATGAATTAATGTTTTTTCGTCTACCTAACCTACCTAACCTAACCTAACCTAGCTTTTTTTGGCTACCTAACCTAACCTTACCTATATATATAGGTTAGGTTAGGTTAGGTAGGGTTGGTTAGGTTCGGTCATATATCTACGTTAATTTTAACTCCAATAAAAAAAAATTGACCTCATACATAGTGAAAAGGGTAGCTTTATCATTTCATAAGAAAAAAATTATAGTAAATATATTAATTCAGGAAAACTTGGCTTATTAGGCAAATCAGGCCTTGAATAGTAGGCTGAGAAGTGAGTTCTGGCTACTAGGTACGACATATATATATATAAGATTAATTGCAAAATTCAAATGAACTTTCTCCTTTACCTGTCCCAACATGTCCCCCCCCCCTTCTCTCATCCAATCTAGGAGATCCCATTAAAAAAAGACCAATCCACCAGACACACACAATCCCCCAAAAATCAAATCCAGAGCCCAATCGCACCACATAAAAATGCCCTTTACGCTCAACGACAAAAAATTTACGAAAAAAAAAATTGGCATGGCCGGATAACTGAAATACAGTTCCGTCGATC
The DNA here is from genome assembly GCF_040958095.1 of Procambarus clarkii. Taxonomy (NCBI): domain Eukaryota; kingdom Metazoa; phylum Arthropoda; class Malacostraca; order Decapoda; family Cambaridae; genus Procambarus; species Procambarus clarkii. The sequence goes on along the minus strand of NC_091160.1, from coordinate 34,921,689 downwards.
AGGGATAATTTTCGAATGTAAATTGGATTTGTATATCCGGACATTCAATTAAAGTGAAGTACCCATTGAATAATATTTCTGAAAAAATATTATCTGGTATATTATGAGTGATGGACAGATGACAGGGCTTGTGTATAATATTCTACTCCTATATTATATATATATATTATATATATATATATATGTCGTACCTAGTAGCCAGAACTCACTTCTCAGCCTACTATGCAAGGCCAAATTTGCCTAGTAAGCCAAGTTTTCATGAATTAATTGTTTTTCGACTACCTAACCTACCTAACCTAACCTAACCTAACTTTTTCGGCTACCTAACCAAACCTAACCTATAAAGATAGGTTAGGTTAGGTTAGGTAGGGTTGGTTAGGTTCGGTCATATATCTACGTTAATTTTAACTCCAATAAAAAAAAAATTGACCTCATACATAATGAAATGGGTAGCTTTATCATTTCATAAGAAAAAAATTATAGTAAATATATTAATTCAGGAAAACTTGGCTTATTAGGCAAATCGGGCCTTCAATAGTAGGCCAAAAAGTGAGTTCTGGCTACTAGGTACGACATATATATATATATATATATATATATATATATATATATATATATATATATATATATATATATATATATATATATTATATATCCAGCCTATTATATATATATATATATATATATATATATATATATATATATATATATATATATATATATATATATATATATATAACTGAAAACTCACACCCCAGAAGTGACTCGAACCCATATTGCCAGGAGCAATGCAACTGGTGTGTACAGGACATCTTAATCCACTCGACCATCACGACCGGACATAAGGAGGTGATAGCCGAAGCTATAACCCCCCCCCCCCCCGCCGGCACTCGGATGGTAATCTTGGGCATAGTATTTTATCAAATCACCTCATTCTTTGGGGCACACGTGAGGACCACAATACGAATGCTATACCATCAGTATACTATTCTTACGAATCATTTCTCATTATATAAGAAAATCAATAGAAACCATAATGAGGATTCGAACCAGCCTACAGGGTACTCCCAAGCACATGGCCTAACCAACCCACCCACAACATGCTCAAAGAGCACTACAACCTCGGACTCAATTGAGTCCTGCAACACACCCAAAATGCATGCCGGCAATGCATGAAACCCTAATTAGGCTTCAGAACCTCTGCAGGATTCAGTTCGATCCCATATTGCGTTGCTTTCTAGCACATCGCGGCTCTATAAACATGCTTTAGATACCTTAGAACATTCTTAAGAATCATTATAACATGCTTTGGTTATCATTCTAATCATTATATACCTGGTTGATGGGGTTCTGGGAGTTCTTCTACTCCCCAAGCCCGGCCCGAGGCCAGGTTTGACTTGTGATAGTTTGGTCCACCAGGCTGTTGCTTGGAGCGGCCCGCAGGCCCACATACCCACCACAGCCCGGTTGATCCGGCACTCCTTGAAGGAAACAATCAAGTTTCCTCTTGAAGATGTCCATATCATTCTAATATATCTATAATTTTGCAAATAGTTAACTGCTGCTTACAGAACCACTTAGTTGATATACGCCCCCCCCCTCAAGTTAGCCTAGTCAAGACAACCTACACCTGCAAAAACACCTGCAAACACACCTGCAACAACACCTGCAAACACACCTGCAAAACACCTCCCCCCACCCTAACACAATATT
>NC_091160.1:34909976-34914976 GCF_040958095.1 Procambarus clarkii | reverse complement strand
GAGTCGCCCTTTACCGGATTGAAACACTTCAACCTTCCCGCCCAAAAAAAGGTAAAAAAAATGCTGGCTTCTGATACTTTTATAACGAAGACTGGCCATACGGTACAGCTTACCGTGTCTATACCGTGTGTAACGAGGAACAGTCGTTGGTCTCGTTGAACAGGCGTCGGGAGATCTTAGCGAGAGCGTTGATCAACAGCTGGGTGGGGGGGGGGGAGGGGTAACATCTTATAGCGAATTCGATCACGAGTTTAATGAGGAGGAGTTAGAGTTAACGCGATTAAATACGGGGATTCATTCAGGAGTTGCGTAATTGCTTTCATTCATTCAGCAGGTGTTTCGTAACTACTCATTCATGGGTTGTGTTGGATCGGAACGCTTGCCCCCCCCCCCCTAACTTTCACCTTGTTCGTTCAGCACCATCGTCTGCCTCATCTGAACGTTCACCACCACCACCTGCCTCGTGTGAACGTTCATCACCGCCACTCCTGCCTCGTCTGTACGTTCATCACCGCCACCTGCCTCGTCTGAACGTTCACCACCACCTCCCTGCCTCATCTGAACGTTCATCACCGCCACCTGCCTCGTGTGAACGTTCATCACCGCCACTCCTGCCTCGTCTGTACGTTCATCACCGCCACCTGCCTCGTCTGAACGTTCACCACCACCCCCCTGCCTCATCTGAACGTTCATCACCGCCACCTGCCTCGTGTGAACGTTCATCACCGCCACTCCTGCCTCGTCTGTACGTTCATCACCGCCACCTGCCTCGTCTGAACGTTCACCACCACCCCCCTGCCTCATCTGAACGTTCATCACCACTACCCCTGCCTCATCTGAACGTTCATCACCGCCACCTGCCTCGTCTGAACGTTCACCACCGCCACCTGCCTCGTCTGAACGTTCATCACCGCCACCTGCCTCGTCTGAACGTTCATCACCGCCACCTGCCTCGTCTGAACGTTCATCACCGCCACCTGCCTCGTCTGAACGTTCATCACCGCCACCTGCCTCGTCTGAACGTTCATCACCGCCACCTGCCTCGTGTGAACGTTCATCACCGCCACCTGCCTCGTCTGAACGTTCATCACCGCCACCTGCCTCGTCTGAACGTTCATCACCGCCACCTGCCTCGTCTGAACGTTCATCACCGCCACCTGCCTCGTCTGAACGTTCATCACCGCCACCTACCTCATCTGAACGTTCATCACCGCCACCTGCCTCGTCTGAACGTTCATCACCGCCACCTGCCTCATCTGAACGTTCATCACCGCCACCTGCCTCGTCTGAACGTTCATCACCGCCACCTGCCTCATCTGAACGTTCATCACCGCCACCTGCCTCATCTGAACGTTCATCACCGCCACCTGCCTCGTGTGAACGTTCATCACCGCCACCTGCCTCGTCTGAACGTTCACCAGCACCCCCCCTGCCTCATCTGAACGTTCATCACCGCCACCTGCCTCATCTGAACGTTCACCACCACCCTCCGGCCTCGCCTGAACGTTCACCTACCTCACCTAAACGTTCATTTAACCCATGAGAACATTCATCTTCTACATTCTACGAAAATTTAAAATAACGACAAAATTGCTAGAACAATTCATCAATTTACACACTCATTTTTTTTTTACAAACTTTTTCTCCATTTCAAAGATAAACCACGAAATTTTCCGCACGAATAATAAAAGTTAAAATAATAATAAAATCAGTTTTAATATCAGATTTTAATATAAAATCTGTTTTAATAATCAAAAGTTTTTGCCGCCCCAAAAAAAAAAATAGCCACTACGCTAGCCTATCAGATTTCATCTCTTAATGAAACTTTTGTAGTTCAATTTTGCTTTTTTTTCCCATTTTGCTTCTTTTTTTTTTTTTGTCCTTCATCGAAAATGGGAAGCCTTTTGTGGCGTTTTCTTTTGTGATATGCGGACGTCCAATTTATCTGGAAGAGCTAAAATATAGTTTCATTCGGAGGCTGAAAGCCTGAGCGGGGAGCGCCGGTTGTGAGGTGAGGTGGGTGTAGGGCCGGATGTGAGATGAAGGAAAGTCGGTATGAGGCCGGTTGTGGGGAGAGGAGAGGCCGATATTGGTCCCGTTGTGGGGCGAGGCGAGGCCGATATTGGGCCGGTTGTGAGGCGAGACCGATATTGGTCCGGTTGTGGGGCGAGGCAAGGCCGATATTGGGCAGGTTGTGGGGCGAGGACGATATTGGTCCGGTTGTGGGGCGAGGCCAATATTGGGCCGGCTGTGGGGCGAGGCGATGCCGATATTGGGCCGGTTGTAAGGTGAGGCCGAATATTGGCCCGGTTGTGAGGCGAGGCCAATATTGGTCCGGTTGTGGGTCGAGGAAAGGCCGATATTGGTCCGGTTGTGGGGCGAGGTGAGGCCAATATTGGGCCGGTTGTGGGGCGAGGCAAGGCCGATATTGGGCCGGTTGTGAGGCGAGGCCGGTATTGGTCCCGTTGTGAAGCGAGGCGAGGCCGATATTGGGCCGGTTGTGGGGCGAGGCGAGGCCGATATTGGGCCGGTTGTGGGGCGAGGCGAGGCCGATATTGGGCCGGTTGTGGGGCGAAGCAGTAATGGCCACCGGAGACGTCAGTCTTCAGTGGCAAGTCTTGGAGAGTCTAAGGACGACTTGGGGAGTCTTGACAAGTCTCAAGACGTGACAATCGGGAGGCAGGACTCCCATTTGTTCTTCCTAACGATCACAGCAGCGTAGTGGGCAGTTACTGGATGCTTCCTTCACCCTCCCCCCTCCTCTCAACCACTCCCCAGTCCCCCCCCCCCTCCCCACAACAACCATCCCCCCTCCACCCCGAGTCAGCCAAATCCTTTGACACAATGCCACACAAGAGGCTAGAGTACGAGCTGGAGATGCAGGCAGGAGAGAAAGGGAAGGTACTCCAATGGATAAGGGAGCACCTAAGTAACAGGACACAGCGAGTCACTGTGAGGGGTGAGGTCTCGGAGTGGCGAGGCGTCACCAGTGGAGTCCCGCAGGGATCCGTTCTTGGACCTATTCTGTTTCTGATATATGTAAATGATCTCCCAGAGGGAATAGACTCGTTCCTCTCAATGTTTGCTGATGATGCAAAAATTTTGAGGACGATTAAGACAGAGGAACTTAGTATGAGGCTACATGATAACCTAGACAAACTGAAGGAATGATTCAACAAATGGCTACTGAAGTTCAACCCAAGTAAATGTAAGGTAATGGAACTAGGCGGAGGAAATAGGAGGCCAGACACTGGAGATCGAATGGGAGATGAAGTCCTTAACGAAACTGACAAAAAGATCTTGGAGTTGATATCACGCCAAACCTGTCTCCTGAAGCCCACATCAAAAGAATAACATCGGGGGCGTATGCAAGGCTGGCTAACATCAGAACTGCCTTCAGGAACCTGTATAAGGAATCATTCAGAACCTTGTATACCACATATGTAAGACCAATCCTGGAGTATGCGGCCCCAGTATGGAGCCCTTACCTTGCCAAGCATAAGACGAAGCTGGAAAAAGTTCAGAGGTATGCCACTAAACTAGTCCCAGAACTAAGAGGCATGAGTTACGAGAAAAGGATGAGTGAACTGCAACTCTCGTCGCTGGAAGACAGAAGCGCTCGGGGAGACATGATCACCACATACAAAATTCTCAGGGGAATTGACAGGGGTAGACAAGGATGGATTATTTAGTATGGGTGGTACACGAACGGGACACTGGTGGAAGTTGAGTACCCAAATGAGCCACAGAGACATTAAAAAGAACTTTTTCAGTGTCAGAGTAGTTAGTAAATGGAATTCACTAGGCAGTGATGTGGTGGAGGCTGACTCCATTCACAGTTTCAAATGCAGATATGATAGAGCTCGAAAAGCTTTATCATCTGTACACCAATACATTACCGGTTGAGAGGCGGGACCAAAGAGCCAAAGCTCAACCACTGCAAGCACATTAATGAAATGACACTATGTAAAAGACACATCGAACACTTTATGTAGCATACATAAATATGTGTGTCTATGTATTTACGTATGTAGCTTAACCTAGCATTTTAAAAGCACTACTGTCACCTTCTGTGGTTGACTGTTCAATAAATCCCTGAACTATATGTTTGACAAATCTCTCACCCTGTCCATGGAGGACAGAAGAAAATGTATATATGCTGGTTAGCATTGTAAATGTGTGGCCACGTCTGTGGTAGATAATAATAAAAAAAAAACTGTAAGCACAACTAGGTGAGTAACCCCCCCCCCCTCTCGAGCCGGTACATCCTCCAAAACCGATAAGCCATTACTTTCATGACACTGTTGTTCCCTCTGATATCCCGGAGATAAGCTATCAGCAGATCATCCCAGCAGAAAGAAGCCTAGGGCGTCCTCGCTTATCTGCCCGAAACGCTGCGCGAACTAGTGGCTTTACAAGATTGTAAATACTGTACTATGCTATGTATTCTCACAAACCCAATGTACCTTCTTGTATATAAACAAATAAATAAATATTAGCAGTTATAATTTAGACGTCTGCAAACGCGACTTTCCTAATCACATAACATGATTAACAGCATAAATGAAAATTAAATGGAGGGGGGAAACATTTGTAAATAAACTGAATACAGCGGGAAAAGCAATTTATTACCTCTTTATTTGAATGTATTTTTAAACCTTCCTAAATGTTAAAACTGTACAACCGCCAATTTCACTCGCTTACAAACCGGATAATTAAAAGCGTTTTAAACCTCCTAATTTCGTGCACCATCAAGTCTGAAAATTGAAATTAGGCTATTCTCAAGCCCTCAACGCCATATTTTCCCGCATTTCAAAGCTGCCAGTTCTAGCACACTTTAAATCTGATATATATATATATATATATATATATATATATATATATATATATATATATATATATATATAAATATATAGATATATAATATATATATATAATATAAATATATAATATATATAATATAAATATATATAATATATATATATATATATATATATAAA